>NW_025752042.1:0-13632 GCF_021184085.1 Oncorhynchus gorbuscha | reverse complement strand
ATCTGCTCTCTCAACCCCTCACTCTGTTCTCTACTCTCTCTGCTCTCTCCTTACCCTCACTCTGTTCTCTACTCTATCTGCTCTCTCAACCCCTCACTCTGTTCTCTACTCTCTCTGCTCTCTCAACCCCTCATCTGTTCTCTACTCTCTCTGCTCTCTCAACCCCTCACTCTGTTCTCTACTCTCTGCTCTCTCAACCCCTCACTCTGTTCTCTGCTCTCTCAACCCCTCACTCTGTTCTCTGCTCTCTCAGCCCCTCACTCTGTTCTCTACTCTGCTCTCTCAACCCCTCACTCTGTTCTCTGCTCTCTCAATCCTCACTCTGTCACTCTGTTCTCTGCTCTCTCAACCCCTCACTCTGTTCTCTGCTCTCTCAACCCCTCACTCTGTTCTCTACTCTCTCTGCTCTCTCAACCCCTCACTCTGTTCTCTACTCTCTCTGCTCTCTCAACCCCTCACTCTGTTCTCTCTCTCTCTGCTCTCTCAACCCCTCACTCTGTTCTCTGCTCTCTCAACCCCTCACTCTGTTCTCTGCTCTCTCTGCTCTCTCTGCTCTCTCAACCCCTCACTCTGTTCTCTACTCTCTCTGCTCTCTCAACCCCTCACTCTGTTCTCTACTCTCTCTGCTCTCTCAACCCCTCACTCTGTTCTCTGCTCTCTCTGTCTCTGTTCTCAACCCCTCACTCTGTTCTCTGCTCTCTCAGCCCCTCACTCTGTTCTCTACTCTATCTGCTCTCTCAACCCCTCACTCTGTTCTCTGCTCTGCTCTCTCTGCTCTCTCAACCCCTCACTCTGTTCTCTGCTCTCTCAACCCCTCACTCTGTTCTCTTCTCTGCTCTCTCAACCCCTCACTCTGTTCTCTGCTCTCTCTGCTCTCTCAACCCCTCACTCTGTTCTCTGCTCTCTCAACCCCTCACTCTGTTCTCTACTCTCTCTGCTCTCTCAACCCCTCACTCTGTTCTCTACTCTCTCTGCTCTCTCAACCCCTCACTCTGTTCTCTACTCTGCTCTCTGCTCTCTCAACCCCTCACTCTGTTCTCTGCTCTCTCAACCCCTCTACTCTGTTCTCTGCTCTCTCAACCCCTCACTCTGTTCTCTGCTCTCTCAACCCCTCACTCTGTTCTCTATCTCTCTTCTCTCAACCCCTCACTCTGTTCTCTGCTCTCTCTGCTCTCACTCTCTCATCTACTCTCTACTATCTCTGCTCTCTCAACCCTCACTCTGTTCTCTGCTCTCTCAACCCCTCACTCTGTTCTCTATCTGCTCTCTCAACCCCTCACTCTGTTCTCTGCTCTCTCTGCTCTCTCAACCTCTCACTCTGTTCTCTACTCTCTGCTCTCTCAGCTCCTCACTCTGTTCTCTGCTCTCTCTGCTCTCTCAACCCCTCACTCTGTTCTCTCTGCTCTCTCAACCCCTCACTCTGTTCTCTGCTCTCTCAACCCCTCACTCTGTTCTCTACTCTCTCTGTCTCTCAACCCCTCACTCTGTTCTCTACTCTCTGCTCTCAGCCCCTCACTCTGTTCTCTGCTCTCTCAACCCCTCACTCTGTTCTCTGCTCTCTCTGCTCTCTCAACCCCTCACTCTGTTCTCTGCTCTCTCTGCTCTCTCAACCCCTCACTCTGTTCTCTGCTCTCTCAACCCCTCACTCTGTTCTCTACTCTCTCTGCTCTCTCAACCCCTCACTCTGTTCTCTACTCTCTCAACCCTCCTCTGTTCTCTGCTCTCTCAACCCCTCACTCTGTTCTCTACTCTCTGCTCTCTCAACCCCTCACTCTGTTCTCTGCTCTCTCTGTCTCTCAACCCCTCACTCTGTTCTCTACTCTCTCTGCTCTCTCAACCCCTCACTCTGTTCTCTGCTCTCTCAGCCCCTCACTCTGTTCTCTGCTCTCTCAGCCCCTCACTCTGTTCTCTGCTCTCTCAACCCCTCACTCTGTTCTCTGCTCTCTCAACCCCTCACTCTGTTCTCTCTCTCTCTGCTCTCTCAACCCTCCTCTGTTCTCTGCTCTCTCTGCTCTCTCAGCCCCTCACTCTGTTCTCTACTCTATCTGCTCTCTCAACCCCTCACTCTGTTCTCTGCTCTCTCAGCCCCTCACTCTGTTCTCTACTCTCTCTGCTCTCTCAACCCCTCACTCTGTTCTCTGCTCTCTCTGCTCTCTCAACCCCTCACTCTGTTCTCTACTCTCTGCTCTCTCAGCCCCTCACTCTGTTCTCTGCTCTCTCTACTCTCTCAGCCCCTCACTCTGTTCTCTACTCTCTGCTCTCTCAACCCCTCACTCTGTTCTCTGCTCTCTCAACCCCTCACTCTGTTCTCTACTCTCTCTCTGCTCTCTCAGCCCCTCACTCTGTTCTCTACTCTCTGCTCTCTCTAACCCCTCACTCTGTTCTCTGCTCTCTCAGCCCCTCACTCTGTTCTCTGCTCTCCTCTGCTCTCTCAACCCCTCACTCTGTTCTCTACTCTCTGCTCTCTCAACCTCCTCTACTCTGTTCTCTGCTCTCTCAGCCCCTCACTCTGTTCTCTACTCTCTCTACTCTCTAACCCCTCACTCTATGTCTCTACTCTCTCTCAGCCCCTCACTCTGTTCTCTACTCTCTCTACTCTCTCACCCCTCACTCTGTTCTCTGCTCTCTCAGCCCCTCACTCTGTTCTCTGCCTCTCTCAGCCCCTCACTCTGTTCTCTCTCCTCTCAACCCCTCACTCTGTTCTCTGCTCTCTCAGCCCCTCATCTGTTCTCTCTCTCTCTCAACCCCTCACTCTGTTCTCTACTCTCTCAACCCCTCACTCTGTTCTCTACTCTCTCAGCCCCTCACTCTGTTCTCTGTCTCTCAACCCCTCACTCTGTTCTCTGCTCTCTCAACCCCTCACTCTGTTCTCTACTCTCTGCTCTCTCAACCTCACTCTGTTCTCTACTCTCTCTGCTCTCTCAACCCCTCACTCTGTTCTCTGCTCTCTCAACCCCTCACTCTGTTCTCTGCTCTCTCTATCTCTCAACCTCACTCTGTTCTCTGCTCTCTCAACCCCTCACTCTGTTCTCTACTCTCTCTACTCTCTCAACCCCTCACTCTGTTCTCTGCTCTCTCAACCCCTCACTCTGTTCTCTGCTCTCTCAACCCCTCACTCTGTTCTCTGCTCTCTCAACCCCTCACTCTGTTCTCTGCTCTCTCTGCTCTCTCAACCCCTCACTCTGTTCTCTACTCTCTCTGCTCTCTCAACCCCTCACTCTGTTCTCTACTCTCTCAGCCCCTCACTCTGTTCTCTGCTCTCTCAACCCCTCACTCTGTCTCTCTGCTCTCTCAACCCCTCACTCTGTTCTCTGCTCTCTCAACCCCTCACTCTGTTCTCTGCTCTCTCAACCCCTCTACTCTGTTCTCTGCTCTCTCTACTCTCTCAACCCCTCACTCTGTTCTCTGCTCTCTCTACTCTCTCAGCCCCTCACTCTGTTCTCTGCTCTCTCTCTGCTCTCTCAACCCCTCACTCTGTTCTCTGCTCTCTCTGCTCTCTCAACCCCCTCACTCTGTTCTCTGCTCTCTCAGCCCCTCACTCTGTTCTCTGCTCTCCTCAACCCCTCACTCTGTTCTCTGCTCTCTCTGCTCTCTCAACCCCTCACTCTGTTCTCTGCTCTCTCAACCCCTCACTCTGTTCTCTGCTCTCTCAACCCCTCACTCTGTTCTCTACTCTCTCTGCTCTCTCAACCCCTCACTCTGTTCTCTGCTCTCTCTGCTCTCTCCAACCCCTCACTCTGTTCTCTGCTCTCTCAACCCCTCACTCTGTTCTCTGCTCTCTCAACCCCTCACTCTGTTCTCTACTCTCTCTGCTCTCTCAACCCCTCACTCTGTTCTCTGCTCTCTCTGCTCTCTCAACCCCTCACTCTGTTCTCTACTCTCTCTGCTCTCTCAACCCCTCACTCTGTTCTCTGCTCTCTGCCTCTCAACCCCTCACTCTGTTCTCTGCTCTCTCTGCTCTCTCTGCTCTCTCAACCCTCTGTTCTCTGCTTCTCTGCTCTCTCAACCCCTCACTCTGTTCTCTACTCTCTCTGCTCTCTCAACCCCTCACTCTGTTCTCTACTCTCTGCTCTCTCCAACCCCTCACTCTGTTCTCTGTCTCTCTGCTCTCTCAGCCCCTCACTCTGTTCTCTGCTCTCTCAACCCCTCACTCTGTTCTCTGCTCTCTCAACCCCTCACTCTGTTCTCTACTCTATCTGCTCTCTCAACCCCTCACTCTGTTCTCTGCTCTCTCTGCTCTCTCAACTCCTCACTCGTTCTCTGCTCTCTCAGCCCCTCACTCTGTTCTCTACTGCTCTCTCAACCCCTCACTCTGTTCTCTGCTCTCTCAACCCCTCACTCTGTTCTCTGCTCTCTCAACCCCTCACTCTGTTCTCTGCTCTCTCTGCTCTCTCAGCCCCTCACTCTGTTCTCTACTCTCTCTGCTCTCTCAACCCCTCACTCTGTTCTCTACTCTCTCATGCTCTCTCTCAACCCCTCACTCTGTTCTCTGCTCTCTCAACCCCTCACTCTGTTCTCTGCTCTCTCAACCCCTCACTCTGTTCTCTGCTCTCTCAACCCCTCACTCTGTTCTCTGCTCTCTCTGCTCTCTCAACTCTCCTCTGTTCTCTGCTCTCTGCTCTCTCAGCCCTCTCACTCTGTTCTCTGCTCTATCTGCTCTCTCAACCCCTCACTCTGTTCTCTGCTCTCTCAACCCCTCACTCTGTTCTCTACTCTCTCTGCTCTCTCAACCCCTCACTCTGTTCTCTGCTCTCTCTGCTCTCTCAGCCCCTCACTCTGTTCTCTACTCTCTCTGCTCCTCTCAACCCCACTCACTCTGTTCTCTGCTCTCTCTACTCTCTCAACCCCTCACTCTGTTCTCTACTCTCTGCTCTCTCAGCCCCTCACTCTGTTCTCTGTTCTCTCAGCCCTCACTCTCGTTCTCTGCTCTCTCAACCCCTCACTCTGTTCTCTACTCTCTCTGCTCTCTCAACCCCTCACTCTGTTCTCTACTCTCTCTGCTCTCTCAACCCCTCACTCTGTTCTCTACTCTCTCTGCTCTCTCAGCCCCTCACTCTGTTCTCTGCTCTCTCAGCCTCTCACTCTGTTCTCTGCTCTCTACTCTCTCAACCCCTCACTCTGTTCTCTGCTCTCTCAACCCCTCACTCTGTTCTCTTACTCTCTCAACCCCTCACTCTGTTCTCTACTCTCTCAACCCCTCACTCTGTTCTCTACTCTCTCTGTTCTCTCAACCCTCACTCTGTTCTCTACTCTCTCTACTCTCTCAGCCCCTCACTCTGTTCTCTACTCTCTCAACCCCTCACTCTGTTCTCTACTCTCTCTGCTCTCTCAACCCCTCACTCTGTTCTCTACTCTCTCTGCTCTCTCAACCTCACTCTGTTCTCTGCTCTCTCAACCCCTCACTCTGTTCTCTGCTCTCTCTGCTCTCTCAACCCCTCACTCTGTGTCTCTACTCTCTCTGCTCTCTCAGCCCCTCACTCTGTTCTCTGCTCTCTCTGCTCTCTCAACCCCTCACTCTGTTCTCTGCTCTATCTGTCTCTCAACCCTCATCTGTTCTCTGCTCTCTCAACCCCTCACTCTGTTTCTCTACTCTCTCGCTCTCTCAGCCCCTCACTCTGTTCTCTGCTCTCTCAACCCCTCACTCTGTTCTCTGCTCTCTCTGCTCTCTCAGCCCCTCACTCTGTTCTCTACTCTCTTGCTCTCTCAACCCCTCACTCTGTTCTCTGCTCTCTCTACTCTCTCAACCCCTCACTCTGTTCTCTACTCTCTGCTCTCTCAGCCCCTCACTCTGTTCTCTACTCTCTCTGCTCTCTCAACCCCTCACTCTGTTCTCTACTCTCTCTGCTCTCTCAACCCCTCACTCTGTTCTCTACTCTCTCTGCTCTCTCAACCCCTCACTCTGTTCTCTACTCTCTGCTCTCTCAGCCCTCACTCTGTTCTCTACTCTCTGCTCTCTCAACCCCTCACTCTGTTCTCTACTCTCTCTACTCTCTCTGCTTCTCTGCTCTCTCAGCCCCTCACTCTGTTCTCTACTCTCTCTGCTCTCTCAACCCCTCACTCTGTTCTCTGCTCTCTCTACTCTCTCAACCCCTCACTCTGTTCTCTACTCTCTGCTCTCTCAGCCCCTCACTCTGTTCTCTACTCTCTCTGCTCTCTCAACCCCTCACTCTGTTCTCTACTCTCTCTGCTCTCTCAGCCCCTCACTCTGTTCTCTACTCTCTGCTCTCTCAGCCCCTCACTCTGTTCTCTGCTCTCTCAACCCCTCACTCTGTTCTCTACTCTCTCTGCTCTCTCAACCCCTCACTCTGTTCTCTACTCTCTCTGCTCTCTCAACCCCTCACTCTGTTCTCTACTCTCTCTGCTCTCTCAACCCCTCACTCTGTTCTCTACTCTCTGCTCTCTCAGCCCCTCACTCTGTTCTCTGCTCTCTCTACTCTCTCAACCCCTCACTCTGTTCTCTACTCTCTGCTCTCTCAACCCCTCACTCTGTTCTCTGCCTCTCTGCTCTCTCAACCCCTCACTCTGTTCTCTACTCTCTCTGCTCTCTCAACCCCTCACTCTGTTCTCTACTCTCTGCTCTCTCAGCCCCTCACTCTGTTCTCTGCTCTCTCTGCTCTCTCAACCCCTCCTCTGTTCTCTACTCTCTCTGCTCTCTCAACCCCTCACTCTGTTCTCTGCTCTCTCTGCTCTCTCAGCCCCTCACTCTGTTCTCTACTCTCTCTGCTCTCTCAACCCCTCACTCTGTTCTCTGCTCTCTCTGCTCTCTCAACCCCTCACTCTGTTCTCTGCTCTCTCAACCCCTCACTCTGTTCTCTACTCTCTGCTCTCTCAACCCCTCACTCTGTTCTCTGCTCTCCTCAACCCCTCACTCTGTTCTCTGCTCTCTCAACCCCTCACTCTGTTCTCTACTCTCTCTGCTCTCTCAACCCCTCACTCTGTTCTCTGCTCTCTCTGCTCTCTCAACCCCTCACTCTGTTCTCTACTCTCTCTGCTCTCTCAACCCCTCACTCTGTTCTCTACTCTCTGCTCTCTCAACCCCTCACTCTGTTCTCTGCTCTCTCAACCCCTCACTCTGTTCTCTACTCTCTCTCTCTCAACCCTCACTCTGTTCTCTACTCTCTCAACCCCTCACTCTGTTCTCTACTCTCTGCTCTCTCAGCCCCTCACTCTGTTCTCTACTCTCTACTCTCTCAACCCCTCACTCTGTTCTCTACTCTCTCAACCCCTCACTCTGTTCTCTGCTCTCTCAACCCTCACTCTGTTCTCTACTCTCTCAACCCCTCACTCTGTTCTCTACTCTCTCAACCCCTCACTCTGTTCTCTACTCTCTCTGCTCTCTCAGCCCTCACTCTGTTCTCTACTCTCTCTACTCTCTCAACCCCTCACTCTGTTCTCTACTCTCTCAACCCCTCACTCTGTTCTCTACTCTCTCTACTCTCTCAACCCCTCACTCTGTTCTCTACTCTCTCTGCTCTCTCAACCCCTCACTCTGTTCTCTGCTCTCTCTGCTCTCTCAACCCTCACTCTGTTCTCTACTCTCTCTGCTCTCTCAACCCCTCACTCTGTTCTCTGCTCTCTCTGCTCTCTCAACCCCTCACTCTGTTCTCTGCTCTCTCAACCCCTCACTCTGTTCTCTACTCTCTGTCTCTCAACCCCTCACTCTGTTCTCTGCTCTCTCAGCCCTCACTCTGTTCTCTACTCTCTCCAGCCCCTCACTCTGTTCTCTACTCTCTCTGCTCTCTCAACCCCTCACTCTGTTCTCTGCTCTCTCTGCTCTCTCAGCCCCTCACTCTGTTCTCTACTCTCTCTGCTCTCTCAACCCCTCACTCTGTTCTCTGCTCTCTGCTCTCTCAGCCCTCACTCTGTTCTCTGTCATCTCTCAGCCCCTCACTCTGTTCTCTACTCTCTCTGCTCTCTCAGCCCCTCACTCTGTTCTCTGCTCTCTCAAGCCCCTCACTCTGTTCTCTACTCTCTCTGCTCTCTCAACCCCTCACTCTGTTCTCTACTCTCTCTACTCTCTCAGCCCCTCACTCTGTTCTCTGCTCTCTCAGCCCTCACTCTGTTCTCTGCTCTCTCAACCCCTCACTCTGTTCTCTACTCTCTCAGCCCCTCACTCTGTTCTCTACTCTCTCAACCCTCACTCTGTTCTCTATCTCTGCTCTCTCAACCCCTCACTCTGTTCTCTACTCTCTCTACTCTCTCAACCCTCACTCTGTTCTCTACTCTCTCAGCCCCTCACTCTGTTCTCTACTCTCTCAACCCTCACTCTGTTCGTCTACTCTCTCAACCCCTCACTCTGTTCTCTGCTCTTACTACTCTCAGCCCCTCACTCTGTTCTCTATCTCTCTATCTCTCTCAACCCCTCACTCTGTTCTCTACTCATCTCTACTCTCTCTTACTCTCTCAGCCCCTCACTCTGTTCTCTACTCTCTCTACTCTCTCAACCCCTCACTCTGTTCTCTACTCTCTCTGCTCTCTCAACCCCTCACTCTGTTCTCTACTCTCTCTGCTCTCTCAACCCCTCACTCTGTTCTCTGCTCTCTCTGTCTCTCAACCCCTCACTCTGTTCTCTACTCTATCTGCTCTCTCAACCCCTCACTCTGTTCTCTGCTCTCTCAGCCCCTCACTCTGTTCTCTGCTCTCTCTGCTCTCTCAACCCCTCACTCTGTTCTCTGCTCTCTCAACCCCTCACTCTGTTCTCTGCTCTCTCTGCTCTCTCAGCCCCTCACTCTGTTCTCTACTCTCTCTGCTCTCTCCAACCCCTCACTCTGTTCTCTGCTCTCTCTACTCTCTCAACCCCTCACTCTGTTCTCTACTCTCTGCTCTCTCAACCCCTCACTCTGTTCTCTACTCTCTCTGCTCTCTCAACCCCTCACTCTGTTCTCTACTCTCTCTGCTCTCTCAACCCCTCACTCTGTTCTCTACTCTCTCTGCTCTCTCAACCCCTCACTCTGTTCTCTGCTCTCTGCTCTCTCAACCCCTCACTCTGTTCTCTACTTCTCTGCTCTCTCAACCCCTCACTCTGTTCTCTACTCTCTCTACTCTCTCTGTCTCTCTGTCTCCTCAACCCCTCACTCTGTTCTCTACTCTCTCTGCTCTCTCAACCCCTCACTCTGTTCTCTGCTCTCTCTACTCTCTCAACCCCTCACTCTGTTCTCTGCTCTCTGCTCTCTCAACCCCTCACTCTGTTCTCTACTCTCTCTGCTCTCTCAACCCCTCACTCTGTTCTCTACTCTCTCTGCTCTCTCAACCCCTCACTCTGTTCTCTACTCTCTGCTCTCTCAACCCCTCACTCTGTTCTCTGCTCTCTCAACCCCTCACTCTGTTCTCTACTCTCTCTGCTCTCTCAACCCCTCACTCTGTTCTCTACTCTCTCTGCTCTCTCAGCCCCTCACTCTGTTCTCTACTCTCTCTGCTCTCTCAACCCCTCACTCTGTTCTCTACTCTCTGCTCTCTCAGCCCCTCACTCTGTTCTCTGCTCTCTCTGCTCTCTCAGCCCCTCACTCTGTTCTCTACTCTCTGCTCTCTCAACCCCTCACTCTGTTCTCTGCTCTCTGCTCTCTCAACCCCTCACTCTGTTCTCTACTCTCTCTGCTCTCTCAACCCCTCACTCTGTTCTCTACTCTCTGCTCTCTCAGCCCCTCACTCTGTTCTCTGCTCTCTCTGCTCTCTCAACCCCTCACTCTGTTCTCTACTCTCTCTGCTCTCTCAACCCCTCACTCTGTTCTCTGCTCTCTCTGCTCTCTCAACCCCTCACTCTGTTCTCTACTCTCTCTGCTCTCTCAACCCCTCACTCTGTTCTCTGCTCTCTCTGCTCTCTCAACCCCTCACTCTGTTCTCTGCTCTCTCAGCCCCTCACTCTGTTCTCTACTCTCTGCTCTCTCAACCCCTCACTCTGTTCTCTGCTCTCTCAACCCCTCACTCTGTTCTCTGCTCTCTCAGCCCCTCACTCTGTTCTCTACTCTCTCTGCTCTCTCAACCCCTCACTCTGTTCTCTGCTCTCTCTGCTCTCTCAGCCCCTCACTCTGTTCTCTGCTCTCTCTGCTCTCTCAACCCCTCACTCTGTTCTCTACTCTCTGCTCTCTCAGCCCTCACTCTGTTCTCTGCTCTCTCAACCCCTCACTCTGTTCTCTACTCTCTCTACTCTCTCAACCCCTCACTCTGTTCTCTGCTCTCTCAGCCTCACTCTGTTCTCTGCTCTCTGCTCTCTCAACCCCTCACTCTGTTCTCTCTCTCTCTACTCTCTCAACCCCTCACTCTGTTCTCTACTCTCTCAACCCCTCACTCTGTTCTCTGCTCTCTCAACCCCTCACTCTGTTCTCTACTCTCTCAACCCCTCACTCTGTTCTCTACTCTCTCAACCCCTCACTCTGTTCTCTACTCTCTCTGCTCTCTCAACCCCTCACTCTGTTCTCTACTCTCTCTGCTCTCTCAACCCTCACTCTGTTCTCTACTCTCTCAACCCCTCACTCTGTTCTCTCTCTCTGCTCTCTCAACCCCTCACTCTGTTCTCTACTCTCTCTGCTCTCTCAACCCCTCACTCTGTTCTCTGCTCTCTCTGCTCTCTCAACCCCTCACTCTGTTCTCTACTCTCTCTGCTCTCTCAGCCCCTCACTCTGCTCTGCTCTCTGCTCTCTCAACCCCTCACTCTGTTCTCTGCTCTCTCAGCCTCACTCTGTTCTCTACTCTCTGCTCTCTCAACCCCTCACTCTGTTCTCTGTCTCTCTCAACCCCTCACTCTGTTCTCTATCTCTCAACCCCTCACTCTGTTCTCTGCTCTCTCTACTCTCTCAGCCCCTCACTCTGTTCCTCTGCTCTCTGCTCTCTCAGCCCCTCACTCTGTTCTCTACTCTCTCTACTCTCTCAGCCTCACTCTGTCTCTACTCTCTCTGCTCTCTCAACCCCTCACTCTGTTCTCTACTCTCTGCTCTCTCAACCCTCACTCTGTTCTCTGCTCTCTCAACCCCTCACTCTGTTCTCTACTCTCTCTGCTCTCTCAACCCCTCACTCTGTTCTCTACTCTCTCTGCTCTCTCAGCCCCTCACTCTGTTCTCTACTCTCTCTGCTCTCTCAACCCCTCACTCTGTTCTCTACTCTCTGCTCTCTCAACCCCTCACTCTGTTCTCTGCTCTCTCTACTCTCTCAGCCCCTCACTCTGTTCTCTACTCTCTGCTCTCTCAACCCCTCACTCTGTTCTCTGCTCTCTCTGCTCTCTCAACCCCTCACTCTGTTCTCTACTCTCTCTGCTCTCTCAACCCCTCACTCTGTTCTCTACTCTCTGCTCTCTCAACCCTCACTCTGTTCTCTGCTCTCTCTGCTCTCTCAACCCCTCACTCTGTTCTCTACTCTCTCTGCTCTCTCAACCCCTCACTCTGTTCTCTGTCTCTCTCTGCTCTCTCAACCCCTCACTCTGTTCTCTACTCTCTCTGCTCTCTCAACCCCTCACTCTGTTCTCTGCTCTCTCTGCTCTCTCAACCCCTCACTCTGTTCTCTGCTCTCTCAACCCCTCACTCTGTTCTCTACTCTCTGCTCTCTCAACCCCTCACTCTGTTCTCTGCTCTCTCAACCCCTCACTCTGTTCTCTACTCTCTCAACCCCTCACTCTGTTCTCTACTCTCTCTGCTCTCTCAACCCCTCACTCTGTTCTCTGCTCTCTCTGCTCTCTCAACCCCTCACTCTGTTCTCTACTCTCTCTGCTCTCTCAACCCCTCACTCTGTTCTCTACTCTCTGCTCTCTCAACCCCTCACTCTGTTCTCTGCTCTCTCAACCCCTCACTCTGTTCTCTACTCTTCTACTCTCTCACCCCTCACTCTGCTTCTCTACTCTCTCAACCCCTCACTCTGTTCTCTACTCTCTGCTCTCTCAACCCCTCACTCTGTTCTCTACTCTCTCTACTCTCTCAACCCCTCACTCTGTTCTCTACTCTCTCAACCCCTCACTCTGTTCTCTGCTCTCTCAACCCCTCACTCTGTTCTCTACTCTCTCAACCCCTCACTCTGTTCTCTACTCTCTCTAACCCCTCACTCTGTTCTCTACTCTCTCTGCTCTCTCAACCCCTCACTCTGTTCTCTACTCTCTCTACTCTCTCAACCCTCACTCTGTTCTCTACTCTCTCAACCCCTCACTCTGTTCTCTACTCTCTCTGCTCTCTCAACCCCTCACTCTGTTCTCTACTCTCTCTGCTCTCTCAACCCCTCACTCTGTTCTCTGCTCTCTCTGCTCTCTCAACCCCTCACTCTGTTCTCTACTCTCTCTGCTCTCTCAACCCTCTCACTCTGTTCTCTGCTCTCTCTGCTCTCTCAACCCCTCACTCTGTTCTCTGCTCTCTCAACCCCTCACTCTGTTCTCTACTCTCTGCTCTCTCAACCCCTCACTCTGTTCTCTGCTCTCTCAGCCCCTCACTCTGTTCTCTACTCTCTCAACCCTCACTCTGTTCTCTACTCTCTGCTCTCTCAACCCCTCACTCTGTTCTCTGCTCTCTCTGCTCTCTCAACCCCCTCACTCTGTTCTCTACTCTCTCTGCTCTCTCAACCCCTCACTCTGTTCTCTACTCTCTGCTCTCTCAACCCCTCACTCTGTTCTCTCTCTGCTCTCTCAACCCCTCACTCTGTTCTCTGCTCTCTCTACTCTTCAACCCCTCACTCTGTTCTCTACTCTCTCAACCCCTCACTCTGTTCTCTACTCTCTCTGCTCTCTCAACCCCTCACTCTGTTCTCTACTCTCTCTACTCTCTCAACCCCTCACTCTGTTCTCTACTCTCTCAACCCCTCACTCTGTTCTCTGCTCTCTCAACCCCTCACTCTGTTCTCTACTCTCTCAACCCCTCACTCTGTTCTCTACTCTCTCAACCCCTCACTCTGTTCTCTACTCTCTCTGCTCTCTCAACTCCCTCACTCTGTTCTCTACTCTCTTCTCTACTCTCTCAACCCCTCACTCTGTTCTCTACTCTCTCAACCCCTCACTCTGTTCTCTACTCTCTCAACCCCTCACTCTGTTCTCTACTCTCTCAACCCCTCACTCTGTTCTCTACTCTCTCTACTCTCCTCAACCCCTCACTCTGTTCTCTACTCTCTCTCTCTCAACCCCTCACTCTGTTCTCTACTCTCTCTACTCTCTACTCTCTCCAGCCCCTCACTCTGTTCTCTACTCTCTCTACTCTCTCAACCCCTCACTCTGTTCTCTACTCTCTCAACCCCTCACTCTGTTCTCTACTCTCTCTGCTCTCTCAGCCCCTCACTCTGTTCTCTACTCTCTCTACTCTCTCAACCCCCTCACTCTGTTCTCTACTCTCTCTACTCTCTCAACCCCTCACTCTGTTCTCTACTCTCTCTGCTCTCTCAACCCCTCACTCTGTTCTCTACTCTCTCTGCTCTCTCAACCCCTCACTCTGTTCTCTGCTCTCTCAACCCCTCACTCTGTTCTCTGCTCTCTCCAACCCCTCACTCTGTTCTCTGCTCTCCTCAACCCCTCACTCTGTTCTCTGCTCTCTCTGCTCTCTCAACCCCTCACTCTGTTCTCTACTCTCTCTGCTCTCTCAACCCCTCACTCTGTTCTCTGCTCTCTCAACCCCTCACTCTGTTCTCTGCTCTCTCTACTCTCTCAACCCCTCACTCTGTTCTCTACTCTCTCTT
>NW_025752041.1:0-13633 GCF_021184085.1 Oncorhynchus gorbuscha | reverse complement strand
AGACCAGTAGGGTAGGGGATAGGTCCAGTTAACACCAGATCCAGTAGGGTCAGGGTAGGGATAGGTCCAGTTAACACCAGATCAGTAAGGTAGATGCTAGGCCCAGATAACACCAGATCAGTAGGGTCAGGGTAGAGGCTAGGCCCAGTTAACACCAGATCATCAGGGTAGGGGATAGGTCAAGTTAACACCAGATCAGTAGGGTCAGGGTAGGGGATAGGCCCAGTTAACACCAGATCAGTAGGGTAGGGGCTAGGTCCGGTTAACACCAGATCAGTAGGGGATAGGCCCAGTTAACACCAGATCATCAGGGTAGGGGTAGGTCCAGTTAACACCAGATCAGTAGGGTAGGGGATAGGCCCAGTTAACACCAGATCAGTAGGGGATAGGCCCAGATAACACCAGACCAGTAGGGTAGGGGATAGGCCCAGTTAACACCAGACCAGTAGGGTAGGGGCTAGGCCCAGTTAACACCAGATCAGTAGGGTAGGGGATAGGCCCAGTTAACACCAGATCAGTAGGGTAGGGGCTAGGCCCCGGTTAACACCAGACCAGTAGGTGAGGGGATAGGCCCAGTTAACACCAGACCAGTAGGGTAGGGGATAGTCCGGTTAACACCAGATCAGTAGGGTCAGGTAGGGGATAGGTCCAGTTAACACCAGATCAGTAGGGTCAGGTAGGGGATAGGTCCAGTTAACAACAGATCAGTAGGGTGAGGACAGTTGAACCAGTAGGGTAGGGGATAGGTCAGATTAACACCAGATCAGTAGGGTCAGGTAGGGGATAGGTCCAGTTAACACCAGATCAGTAAGGTAGATGCTAGGCCCAGATAACACCAGATCAGTAGGGTCAGGTAGGGGCTAGGCCCAGTTAACACCAGATCATCAGGGTAGGGGATAGGTCAAGTTAACACCAGATCAGTAGGGTCAGTAGGGGATAGGCCCAGTTAACACCAGATCAGTAGGGTAGGGGCTAGGTCCGGTTAACACCAGATCAGTAGGGGGATAGGCCCAGTTAACACCAGATCATCAGGTAGGGGGTAGGTCCAGTTAACACCAGATCAGTAGGGTAGGGGATAGGCCCAGTTAACACCAGATCAGTAGGGGATAGGCCCAGTTAACACCAGACCAGTAGGGTAGGGGATAGGCCCAGTTAACACCAGACCAGTAGGGTAGGGCTAAAATGGCCCAGTTAACACCAGATCAGTAGGGTAGGGCTAGGCCCAGTTAACACCAGATCAGTAGGGTAGGGGCTAGGCCCAGTTAACACCAGATCAGTAGGGTAGGGGCTAGGCCCAGTTAACACCAGACCAGTAGGGTAGGGGCTAGGCCCAGTTAACACCAGACCAGTAGGTAGGGATAGCCCAGTTAACACCAGATCAGTAGTGTAGGCTAGGCCCAGTTAACACCAGACCAGTAGGGTAGGGGATAGGCCCAGTTAACACCAGATCAGTAGTGTCAGGGTAGGGGATAGGTCCAGTTAACACCAGATCAGTAGGGTCAGGGTAGGGGCTAGGCCCAGTTAACACCAGGTCGTCAGGGTAGTGGCTAGGCCCAGATAACACCAGATCAGTAGTGTCAGGGTAGGGGCTAGGTCCAGATAACACCAGATCAGTAGTGTCAGGGTAGGGGATAGGTCCAGTTAACACCAGATCAGTAGGGTCAGGGTAGGGGCTAGGTCCAGATAACACAGACCAGGGGAGGTCAGTAAGGTAGATGCTAGGCCCAGATAACACCAGATCAGTAGTGTCAGGGTAGTGGCTAGGCCCAGATAACACCAGATCAGTAGTGTCAGGGTAGGGCTAGGCCCAGATAACACCAGATCAGTAGTGTCAGGGTAGGGGATAGGTCCAGTTAACACCAGATCAGTAGGGTCAGGGTAGGGGCTAGGCCCAGTTAACACCAGGTCGTCAGGTAGTGGCTAGGCCAGATAACACCAGATCAGTAGTGTCAGGGTAGGGGGATAGGTCCAGTTAACACCAGATCAGTAGGGTCAGGGTAGGGGCTAGGCCCAGTTAACCCAGATAGGGTAGGGGCTATCCAGATCAGATCGTCAGGGTAGGGGCTAGGCCCAGTTAACACCAGATCAGTAGGGTAGGGCTAGGCCCAGTTAACACCAGGTCGTCAGGGTAGGGGCTAGCCCAGTTAACACCAGGTCGCCAGGGTAGGGGATAGGCCCAGTTAACACCAGACCAGTAGGGTAGGGGATAGGTCCGGTTAACACCAGATCAGTAGGTCAGGGTAGGGATAGGCCCAGTTAACACCAGATCAGTAGGGTAGGGATAGGCCCAGTTAACACCAGATCAGTAGGGTAGGGATAGGTCCAGTTAACACCAGATCATCAGGGTAGGGGATAGGTCCAATAACACCAGATCAGGTAGGGGAGCTCCAGTTAACACCAGATCGCCAGGGTAGGGGCTAGGTCCAGTTAACACCAGATCAGTAGGTAGGGCTAGGCCCAGTTCACACCAGATCAGTCAGGGTAGGGGTTAGGCCCAGTTCACACCAGGTTGTCAGGGTAGGGGATAGGCCCATTAACACCAGGTCATCAGGGTAGGAGATAGGCCCAGTTAACACCAGGTCATCAGGGTAGGGGATAGGTCCAGTTAACACAGATCAGTAGGGTAGGGGCTAGGCCCAGTTAACACATGATCCTAACACTAACACACCTGGGGTAACACTAACACATCTACACCTTGGGTAACACTAACACCTGGGGTATTAACACGGTCTATAGACATCTAGAGGGGCTATTAACATGGTCTATAGACATCTAGAGGGGCTATTAACATGGTCTATAGACATCTAGAGGGGCTATTAACATGGTCTATAGACATCTAGAGGGCTATTAACATGGTCTATAGACATCTAGAGGGGCTATTAACATGGTCTATAGACATCTAGAGGGGCTATTAACATGGTCTATAGACATCTAGAGGGGCTATTAACATGGTCTATAGACATCTAGAGGGCTATTAACATGGTCTATAGACATCTAGAGCCAAATCCCATGTCAGGGTTCTGTTTGTTGACTTTTCTTCTGCCTTCAACACAATCCAGCCCTCCATTCTGGCACAGACTCATTCAGGACTTCTCTTTTAGACGGGGGGCTGGTTTGTGGCTGCTGGATTTCTGAGCCAACGCTCACAGCGAGTCAAAATTGATCTACAGAAAGAGCCAACAGAGACTGTACTTTATAAAACAGTTGGGTTCTTTTAATATAGACTGTACTATACTGACTCTGTTTTTCAAATCCTCTATTGAGAGTATTTTAACTTTTTGTGTTTGTTGGTTTGGCAATGCCACTGTCAACCAGAGAAATATGCTGAGAGGGATTATTACCACAGCAAGCAAGGTACTTGGAGTCAGACAGGCCTGGATGAGGGGTTATTAACATGGTCTTTAAGGTCAGGGCCCTCCGTAGGCTCACAAAATCCTTTTAGACCCAAGCCACCCCTGTACCTGGACTTTGAATTACTCCCCTCTGGGCAGGTATAGGGCACCCCTCAGCAGGAAAAACAGAACGAGACTATCTTTTGTGCCAGGTGTGATATCCCTCCTGAATAGCTCGGGAGAATGTTCCCATTGACCCATAAGGCCAGCAGGCTAGTCTTTTTCTTCTTTAAATGTTTTTATGTTTTATTTCTTATTTCTTACTATTATTTTTATTGGTGCGTGACTGTTATAAAAGTTGTTTTGTATTTAAACAACACTTTGAATGTGAACATGACACTGCAACAGAATTTCCACATGGGGACAATAAAGTAATAATAAGTAGTAAGTAATACACACACCTGGGGTAACACTAATACACACACCTGGGGTAACACTTGCCAATACACACACCTGGGGTAACACTAATACACACACCTGGGGTAACACTAATACACACACCTGGGGTAACACTAATACACACACCTGGGGTAACACTAATACACACACCTGGAGTAACACTAATACACACCTGGGGTAACACTAATACACACCTGGGTAACACTCAATAACACACACACCTGGGGTAACACTGGGGGTAACATACACACACCTGGGGTAACACTAACACCTGGGGTAACACTAACACCTGGGGTAACACTAATACACACACCTGGGGTAACACTAACACACACTTGGGGTAACACTACACACCTGGGTAACACTAACACACCTGGGGTAACACTATACACACCTGGGGTAACACTAATACACACACCTGGGGTAACACTAACACACACTTGGGGTAACACTAATACACACCTGGGGAGGTAACACTAATACACACACCTGGGGTAACACTAATACACCTGAGGTAACACTAACACACCTGGGGTAACACTAATACACACCTGGGGTAACACTAATACACACACCTGGGGTAACACTAATACACACACCTGGGGTAACACTAACACACACTTGGGGTAACACTAATACACACCTGGGGTAACACTAATACACACCTGGGGTAACACATACACACCTGGGGTAACACTAACACACACCTGGGGTAACACTAACACACACCTGGTAACACTAACACACACCTGGGGTAACACTACACACACCTGGGGTAACACTAATACACACCTGGGGTAACACTAATACACACCTGGGGTAACACAACACACACCTGGGGTAACACTAATACACACCTGGGGTAACACTAACACACACCTGGGGTAACACTGACACACCTGGGGTAACACTAACACACACCTGGGGTAACACTAACACACACCTGGGGTAACACTAATACACACCTGGGGTAACACTAACACATACCTGAGGTAACACTAACACACACCTGAGGTAACACTAACACACACCTGAGGTAACACAACACACACCTGAGGTAACACTAACACACACCTGGGGTAACACTAACACACCTGGGGTAACACTAACACACCTGGGGGTAAAACACACACCTGGGGTAACACTATACACACCTGGGGTAACACTGCACACACACCTGGGGTAACACTAACACACACCTGGGGTAACACTAACACACACCTGAGGTAACACACACACCTGGGGTAACACTAACACATACCTGAGGTAACACTAACACACACCTGGTAACACTAACACACACCTGTGTAACATAACACACCTGTAACACTAGCACACACCTGGGGTAACACACACCTGGGGTGCATAACACACCGTGTAGCACTAGCTGTAACACTAACACACACACCTGTGTAAAATGTATGCTTTGGTATGTGTATCTGCAGCAATATGTGTGTGTGCATCGGTGTAGCTGTGTGTGTGTGCATCGTGTGTAGCTGTGTGTGTGTACATCGTGTGTAGCTGTGTGTGTACATCGATGTGTAGCTGTGTGTGTGTGCATCGTGTGTGGCTGTGTGTGTGCATGTGTGTAGCTGTGTGTGTGTGCATTGTGTGTTGTGTGTGCATCATGTGTAGTTGTGTGTGTGCATCGTGTGTAGCTGTGTGCATCGTGTGTAGCTGTGTGTGTGTGTGCATTGTGTGTTGATGTGTGTGCATCGTGTGTCAGATCAGATCTGATCAGGCTCTGATCAGGCCCTACACCCAAATAAGGGCACTGCGTTCATCCACCTCTGGCCTGCTCGTCTCCCTACCACTGAGGAAGTACAGTTCCCGCTCAGCCCAGTCAAAACTGTTCGCTGCTCTGGCTCCCCAATGGTGGAACAAACTCCCTCACGACGCCAGGACAGCGGAGTCAATCACCACCTTCCGGAGACACCTGAAACCCCACCTCTTTAAGGAATACATAGGATAGGGTAAAGTAATCCTTCTCACCCCCCCCCCTTAAAATATTTAGATGCACTATTGTAAAGTGGCTGTTCCACTGGATGTCATAAGGTGAATGCACCAATTTGTAAGTCGCTCTTGATAAGAGCGTCTGCTAAATGACTTAAATGTAAATGTAATGTAAATGTGTGTAGCTGTGTGTGTGTGCATCGTGTGTGTGTTGTGTCTCAAAGGTTATTCTTTTCACTTACTTGTGATGATCTAGTTTAGTATAAAATGTTGTGAATCTAAAAACAGCTGTTTAAAGGAATGACTTGTAGCCTTACAAACCCCCACTGAGCATGTGGCAGAAACACTTGAAAGGAGACCATATCAGAAAGCTGTGTGATACCGTAGGTCAGGTAAAAAATGACCATTTAACTGGTGTTAACTGGACCTGGCCTACCCTACTGATCTGGTGTTAACTGGACCTAGCCCCTACCCTACTGATCTGGTGTTAACCGGACCTATCCCCTACCCTACTGGTCTGGTGTTAACTGACCCTAGCCCCTACCCTACTGATCTGGTGTTAACTGGACCTAGCCCCTACCCTACTGATCTGGTGTTAACTGGACCTAGCCCCTACCCTACTGATCTGGTGTTAACAGGACCTAGCCCTACCCTACTGATCTGGTGTTAACCGGACCTAGCCCCTACCCTACTGATCTGGTGTTAACTGGGCCTAGCCCCCTACCCTACTGATCTGGTGTTAACCGGACCTAGCCCCTACCCTACTGATCTGGTGTTAACTGGGCCCTGGCCCCCTACCCTACTGGTCTGGTGCTTAACTTTGGGCCTATCCCCTACCCTACTGATCTGGTGTTAACTGGACCTAGCCCCTACCCTACTGGTCTGTGTTAACTGGGCCTATACCCTACTGGTCTGGTGTTAACGGACCTATCCCTACTGATCTAGCTAGGCTAGCCCTACCCTACTGGTCTGGTGTTAACTGGACCTAGCCCCTACCCTACTGGTCTGTGTTAACTGGGCCTATCCCTACCCTACTGGTCTGGTGTTAACCCGGACCTATCCCCTACTGATCTGGTGTTAACTGGGCCTAGCACCTACCTGATCTGGTGTTAACTGGACCTAACCCTACCTTACTGATCTGGTGTTAACTGGGCCTGGCCCTACCCTACTGATCTGGTGTTAACTGGGCCTAGCCCATACCTGACGATCTGGTAACTGGGCCTGCCCCTACCCTACTGATCTGGTGTTAACAGGCCCTAGCCCATACCCTGGCGATCTGGTGTTAACTGGGCCTAGCCCTATTCTGATGATCTGGTGTTAACTGGGCCTAGCCCTACCCACTGATCTGGTGTTAACTGGGCCTAGCCCATACCTGACGATCTGGTGTTAACTGGGCCTAGCCCATACCTGACGATCTGGTGTTAACTGGGCCTAGCACCTACCCTGACAATATGGTGTTAACTGGGCCTAGCCCCTACTCTGATGATCTGGTGTTAACTGGGCCTAGCACCTACTCTGATGATCTGGTGTTACCTTGGCCTATCCCATACCCTGACCTACTGATCTGGTGTTAACTGAGCCTAGCCCCTACCCCGATGATCTGGTGTTAACCGGACCTAGCCCCTACCCTACTGATCTGGTGTTAACCGGACCTAGCCCCTACCCTACTGATCTGGTGTTAACCGGACCTAGCCTCTACCCTACTGATCTGGTGTTAACCGGACCTAGCCCAGCCCCTACCCTACTGATCTGGTGTTAACCGGACCTAGCCCCTACCCTACTGATCTGGTGTTAACCGGACCTAGCCCCTACCCTACTGATCTGGTGTTAACCGGACCTAGCCCCTACCCTACTGATCTGGTGTTAACCGGACCTAGCCCCTACCCTACTGATCTGGTGTTAACCGGACCTAGCCCCTACCCTACTGATCTGGTGTTAACCGGACCTAGCCCCTACCCTACTGATCTGGTGTTAACTGGGCCTAGCCCCTACCCTACTGGTCTGGTGTTAACTGGGCCTATCCCCTACCCTACTGATCTGGTGTTAACTGGGCCTAGCCCCTACCCTACTGGTCTGGTGTTAACTGGGCCTATCCCCTACCCTACTGGTCTGGTGTTAACCGGACCTATCCCCTACTGATCTGGTGTTAACTGGGCCTAGCCCCTACCCTACTGGTCTGGTGTTAACTGGGCCTATCCCCTACCCCTACTGGTCTGGTGTTAACTGGGCCTATCCCCTACCCTACTGGTCTGGTGTTAACCGGACCTATCCCCTACTGATCTGGTGTTAACTGGGCCTAGCACCTACCCTGATCTGGTGTTAACTGGACCTAGCCTACCTTACTGATCTGGTGTTAACTGGGCCTAGCCCCTACCTACTGATCTGGTGTTAACTGGGCCTAGCCCATACCTGACGATCTGGTGTTAACTGGGCCTAGCCCCTACCCTACTGATCTGGTGTTAACTGGGCCTAGCCCATACCCTGACGATCTGGTGTTAACTGGGCCTAGCCCCTACCCTACTGATCTGGTGTTAACTGGGCTAGCCCCTACCCTACTGATCTGGTGTTAACTGGGCCTAGCCCCTACCCTACTGATCTGGTGTTAACTGGGCCTAGCCCATACCCTGACGATCTGGTGTTAACTGGGCCTAGCACCTACCTGACAATATGGTGTTAACTGGGCCTAGCCCCTACTCTGATGATCTGGTGTTAACTGGGCCCCTACCTACTCTGATGATCTGGTGTTACCTTGGCCTATCCCATACCCTGACCCTACTGATCTGGTGTTAACTGGAGCCTAGCCCCTACCCCGATGATCTGGTGTTAACTTGACCTATCCCCTACCCTGACGATCTGGTGTTAACTGGGCCTAGCCCCTACCCTGACCCTACTGATCTGGTGTTAACTGGACCTAGCCCCTACCCTGACCCTACTGATCTGGTGTTAACTGGGCTAGCCCCTACCCTACTGATCTGGTGTTAACTGGACCTACCCCCCTACCCTGACGATCTGGTGTTAACTGGGCCTAGCCCCTACCCTGACGATCTGGTGTTAACTGGAGCCTAGCCCTACCCTGACGATCTGGTGTTAACTGGGCTAGCCCCTACCTGACGATCTGGTGTTAACTGGGCCTAGCCCTACCCTACTGGTCTGGTGTTAACTGGGCCTAGCCCTACCCTACTGGTCTGGTGTTAACTGGGCCTAGCCCCTACCCTACTGGTCTGGTGTTAACTGGGCCTATCCCCTACCCTACTGGTCTGGTGTTAACCGGACCTAGCCCCTACCCTACTGGTCTGGTGTTAACTGGGCCTATCCCCTACCCTACTGGTCTGGTGTTAACCGGACCTAGCCCCTACCCTACTGGTCTGGTGTTAACTGGGCCTATCCCTACCCTACTGATCTGGTGTTAACTGGGCCTAGCCCCTACCCTACTGGTCTGGTGTTAACTGGGCCTATCCCTACCCTACTGGTCTGGTGTTAACGGACCTATCCCCTACTGATCTGGTGTTAACTGGGCCTAGCCCCTACCCTACTGGTCTGGTGTTAACTGGGCCTATCCCCTACCCTACTGGTCTGGGTGTTAACTGGGCCTATCCCCTACCCTACTGATCTGGTGTTAACCGGACCTATCCCCTACTGATCTGGTGTTAACTGGGCCTAGCACCTACCCCTGATCTGGTGTTAACTGGACCTGCCCCTACCTTACTGATCTGGTGTTAACTGGACCCTAGCCCCTACCTACTGATCTGGTGTTAACTGGGCCTAGCCCATACCTGATGATCTGGTGTTAACTGGGCTAGCCCCTACCCTACTGATCTGGTGTTAACTAGGCCTATCCCCTACCCTACTGATCTGGTGTTAACCGGACCTAGCCCCTACCCTACTGATCTGGTGTTAACTGGACCTAGCCCCTACCCTACTGATCTGGTGTTAACTGGGCCTAGCCCCTACCCTACTGATCTGGTGTTAACTGGGCCTAGCCCATACCCTGACGATCTGGTGTTAACTGGGCCTAGCACCTACCCTGACAATATGGTGTTAACTGGGCTAGCCCCTACTCTGATGATCTGGTGTTAACTGGGCCTAGCACCTACTCTGATGATCTGGTGTTACCTTGGCCTATCCATACCCTGACCCTACTGATCTGGTGTTAACTGAGCCTAGCCCCTACCCCGATGATCTGGTGTTAACTTGACCTATCCCTACCCTGACGATCTGGTGTTAACTGGGCCTAGCCCTACCCTGACCCTACTGATCTGGTGTTAACTGGACCTAGCCCCTACCCTGACCCTACTGATCTGGTGTTAACTGGGCCTAGCCCCTACCCTACTGATCTGGTGTTAACTGGACCTACCCCCTACCCTGACGATCTGGTGTTAACTGGGCCTAGCCCCTACCCTGACGATCTGGTGTTAACTGGGCCTAGCCCCTACCCTGACGATCTGGTGTTAACTGGGCCTAGCCCCTACCCTGACGATCTGGTGTTAACTGGGCCTAGCCCCTACCTGACGATCTGGTGTTAACTGGGCCCCTACCCTACTGATCTGGTGTTAACCCTACCCCCTACCCTGACGATCTGGTGTTAACTGGGCCTAGCCCCTACCCTACTGATCTGGTGTTAACTGGAGCCTAGCCCCTACCCCCTACCCTGACTGATCTGGTGTTAACTGGGCCTATCCCCTACCCTACTGGTCTGGTGTTAACTGGGCCTATCCCCTACCCTACTGGTCTGGTGTTAACTGGACCTAGCCCCTACCCTACTGGTCTGGTGTTAACTGGGCCTATCCCCTACCCTACTGGTCTGGTGTTAACTGGGCCTATCCCTACCCTACTGGTCTGGTGTTAACTGGGCCTATCCCCTACCCTACTGGTCTGGTGTTAACTGGGCCTATCCCCTACCCTACTGGTCTGGTGTTAACTGGGCCTATCCCCTACCCTACTGGTCTGGTGTTAACTGGGCCTATCCCCTACTGGTCTGGTGTTAACTGGGTCTATCCCCTACCCTACTGGTCTGGTGTTAACTGGGCCTATCCCCTACCCTACTGGTCTGGTGTTAACTGGGCCTATCCCCTACCCTACTGGTCTTGTGTTAACTGGGCCTATCCCCTACCCTACTGGTCTGGTGTTAACTGGACCTATCCCCTACCCTACTGGTCTGGTGTTAACTGGACCTAGCCCCTACCCTACTGGTCTGGTGTTAACTGGGCCTATCCCTACCCTACTGATCTGGTGTTAACCGGACCTAGCCCCTACCCTACTGGTCTGGTGTTAACTGGGCCTATCCCCTACCCTACTGATCTGGTGTTAACCGGACCTATCCCCTACTGATCTGGTGTTAACTGGACCTAGCCCCTACCCTACTGGTCTGGTGTTAACTGGGCCTATCCCCTACCCTACTGATCTGGTGTTAACCGGACCTATCCCTACTGATCTGGTGTTAACCGGACCTAGCCCCTACCCTACTGGTCTGGTGTTAACTGGGCCTATCCCCTACCCTACTGATCTGGTGTTAACCGGACCTATCCCCTACTGATCTGGTGTTGGACCTAGCCCCTACCCTACTGGTCTGGTGTTAACTGGGCCTATCCCCTACCCTACTGATCTGGTGTTATCTGGACCTAGCCCCTACCCTGATGATCTGGTGTTAACTGGACCTAGCCCTACCCTGATCTGGTGTTAACTGGACCTAGCCCTACCCTACTGGTCTGGTGTTAACTGGGCCTATCCCCTACCCTACTGATCTGGTGTTAACCGGACCCTAGCCCCTACCCTGACGATCTGGTGTTAACTGGACCTAGCCCCTACCCTACTGATCTGGTGTTAACTGGGCTGATCTAGCCCCTACCCTACTGATCTGGTGTTAACTGGGCCTAGCCCATACCCTGGATCTGGTGTTAACTGGGCCTAGCACCTACCCTGACAATATGGTGTTAACTGGGCCTAGCCCCTACTCTGATGATCTGGTGTTAACTGGGCCTAGCACCTACTCTGATGATCTGGTGTTACCTTGGCCTATCCCATACCCTGACCCTACTGATCTGGTGTTAACTGAGCCTAGCCCCTACCCCGATGATCTGGTGTTAACTTGACCTATCCCCTACCCTGACGATCTGGTGTTAACTGGGCCTAGCCCCTACCCTGACCCTACTGATCTGGTGTTAACTGGACCTAGCCCCTACCCTGACCCTACTGATCTGGTGTTAACTGGGCCTAGCCCCTACCCTACTGATCTGGTGTTAACTGGACCTACCCCTACCTGACGATCTGGTGTTAACTGGGCCTAGCCCTACCTGTGATCTGTGTTAACTGGGCCTAGCCCTACCTGACGATCTGGTGTTAACTGGGCTAGCCCTACCTGACGATCTGGTGTTAACTGGGCCTAGCCCCTACCTGGCGATCTGGTGTTAACTGGACCTGGCCCCTGCCCTACTGATCTGGTGTTAACTGGACCTGCACCCCCTACCCTGTGATCTGGTGTTAACTGGGCCCTGGCCCTACCTGACTGGTCTGGTGTTAACTGGGCTAGCCCCTACCCTACTGGTCTGGTGTTAACTGGGCCTAGCCCCTACCCTACTGGTCTGGTGTTAACTGGGCCTATCCCTACCCTACTGGTTTGGTGTTAACTGGGCCTATCCCTACCCTACTGGTCTGGTGTTAACTGGACCTAG
This sequence comes from Oncorhynchus gorbuscha, assembly GCF_021184085.1. Lineage (NCBI taxonomy): Eukaryota > Metazoa > Chordata > Actinopteri > Salmoniformes > Salmonidae > Oncorhynchus > Oncorhynchus gorbuscha. Next base: position 1,221 of record NW_025752041.1, on the reverse strand, counting down.
CCCCTACCCTACTGGTCTGGTGTTAACTGGGCCTATCCCTACCCTACTGGTCTGTGTTAACTGGGCCTATCCCTACCCTACTGGTCTGAGGTGTGCAACTGGGCCTATCCCTACCCTACTGGTCTGGTGTTAACTGGGCCTATCCCTACTGGTCTGGTGTTAACTGGGCTATCCCTACCCTACTGGTCTGAGTGTTAGCTGGGCCTATCCCTACCCTACTGGTCTGGTGTGCTAGATATCCCCTACCCTACTGGTCTTGTGTTAACTGGGCCTATCCCTACCCTGCTGGTCTGGTGTTAGCTGGACCTATCCCTACCCTACTGGTCTGGTGTTAACTGGGGCCCTACCCTACTGGTCCAGGCCTATCCCCTACCCTGGTCTTGTGTTAACTGGGCCTGGCCCCTACCCTACTGGTCTGGTCAGGCCTATCCCTACTGCTGATCCTATCCCCTACCCTACTGATCTGGTGTTAACTGGACCCTAGCCCCTACCCTACTGGTCTGGTGTTAACTGGGCCTATCCCCTACCCTACTGATCTGGTGTTAACCGGACCTATCCCCTACTGATCTGGTGTTAACCGGACCTAGCCCCTACCCTACTGGTCTGGTGTTAACTGGGCCTATCCCCTACCCTACTGATCTGGTGTTAACCGGACCTATCCCCTACTGATCTGGTGTTAACCGGACCTAGCCCCTACCCTGATGATCTGGTGTTAACTGGACCTAGCCCCTACCCTGATGATCTGGTGTTAACTGGACCTAGCCCCTACCCTACTGGTCTGGTGTTAACTGGGCCTATCCCCTACCCTACTGATCTGGTGTTAACCGGACCTAGCCCCTACCCTGACGATCTGGTGTTAACTGGACCTAGCCCCTACCCTACTGGTCTGGTGTTAACTGGGCCTATCCCCTACCCTACTGATCTGGTGTTAACCGGACCTAGCCCCTACCCTGACGATCTGGTGTTAACCGGACCTAGCCCCTACCCTGACGATCTGGTGTTAACTGGACCTAGCCCCTACCCTACTGATCTGGTGTTAACTGGGCCTATCCCCTACTGATCTGGTGTTAACTGACCTAGCCCCTACCCCTGACTGATCTGGTGTTAACTGACCTAGCCCCTACCCTACTGATCTGGTGTTAACTGGACCTATACCCCTACTGATCTGGTGTTAACTGGACCTAGCCCCTACCCTGATGATCTGGTGTTAACTGGGCCTAT
>NW_025752040.1:10000-13634 GCF_021184085.1 Oncorhynchus gorbuscha | reverse complement strand
GGTAGTGTTATAGTTAGGGTTAGACTGGGGTAGTGTTATAGTTAGGGTTAGACTGGGGTAGTGGTAGTGTTATAGTTAGGGTTAGACTGGGGTAGTGTTATAGTTAGGGTTAGACTGGGGTAGTGGTAGTGTTATAGTTAGGGTTAGACTGGGGTAGTGTTATAGTTAGGGTTAGACTGGGGTAGTGTTATAGTTAGGGTTAGACTGGGGTAGTGGTAGTGTTATAGTTAGGGTTAGACTGGGGTAGTGGTAGTGTTATAGTTAGGGTTAGACTGGGGTAGTGTTATAGTTAGGGTTAGACTGGGGTAGTGTTATAGTTAGGGTTAGACTGGGGTAGTGGTAGTGTTATAGTTAGGGTTAGACTGGGGTAGTGTTATAGTTAGGGTTAGACTGGGGTAGTGGTAGTGTTATAGTTAGGGTTAGACTGGGGTAGTGTTATAGTTAGGGTTAGACTGGGGTAGTGGTAGTGTTATAGTTAGGGTTAGACTGGGGTAGTGGTAGTGTTATAGTTAGGGTTAGACTGGGGTAGTGGTAGTGTTATAGTTAGGGTTAGACTGGGGTAGTGGTAGTGTTATAGTTAGGGTTAGACTGGGGTAGTGGTAGTGTTATAGTTAGGGTTAGACTGGGGTAGTGGTAGTGTTATAGTTAGGATTAGACTGGGGTAGTGGCAGTGTTTACAGTTAGGCTAGACTGGGGTAGTGGTAGTGTTATAGTTAGGGCTAGACTGGGGTAGTGTTGTTATAGTTAGGGTTAGACTGGGGTAGTGGTAGTGTTATAGTTAGGTTAGACTGGGGTAGTGTTATAGTTAGGTTAGACTGGGGTAGTGGTAGTGTTATAGTTAGGGTTAGACTGGGGTAGTGGTAGTGTTATTAGTTAGGGTTAGACTGGGGGTAGTGTTATAGTTAGGGTTAGACTGGGGTAGTGTTATAGTTAGGGTTAGACTGGGGTAGTGGTAGTGTTATAGTTAGGGTTAGACTGGGGTAGTGTTAGGGTTAGACTGGGGTAGTGGTAGTGTTATAGTTAGGGTTAGACTGGGGTAGTGGTAGGGTTATAGTTAGGTTAGACTGGGGTAGTGGTAGTGTTATAGTTAGGTTAGTAGTTATAGTTAGGGCTAGACTGGGGTAGTGGGAGTGTTATAGTTAGGGTTAGACTGGGGTAGTGGTAGTGTTATAGTTAGGGTTAGACTGGGGTAGTGGTAGTGTTATAGCCAGGTCCTAACTAGCAGGACACCAGCCTCCCTATAACAGCTAGCTAGCAGGACTCCAGCCTCCCTATAACAGACAGGTCCTAGCTAGCAGGACCCCAGCCTCCCTATAACAGCTAGCTAGCAGGACTCCAGCCTCCCTATAACAGCTAGCTAGCAGGACTCTAGCCTCCCTATAACAGCTAGCTAGCAGGACTCCAGCCTCCCTATAACAGCCAGCTAGCAGGACCCCAGCCTCCCTATAACAGCTAGCTAGCAGGACTCCAGCCTCCCTATAACAGCCAGCTAGCAGGACTCCAGCCTCCCTATAACAGCCAGGTCTTAGCTAGCAGGACCCCAGCCTCCCTATAACAGCTAGCTAGCAGGACTCCAGCCTCCCTATAACAGCCAGCTAGCAGGACTCCAGCCTCCCTATAACAGCCAGGTCTTAGCTAGCAGGACCCCAGCCTCCCTATAACAGCTAGCTAGCAGGACTCCAGCCTCCCTATAACAGCCAGCTAACAGGACTCCAGCCTCCCTATAACAGCCAGCTAACAGGACTCCAGCCTCCCTATAACAGCTAGCTAGCAGGACTCCAGCCTCCCTATAACAGCCAGGTCCTAGCTAGCAGGACTCCAGCCTCCCTATAACAGCTAGCTAGCAGGACTCCAGCCTCCCTATAACAGCCAGGTCCTAGCTGGCAGGACCCCAGCATCCCTATAACAGCCAGGTCCTAGCTAGCAGGACTCCAGCCTCCCTATAACAGCCAGGTCCTAGCTGGCAGGACTCCAGCCTCCCTATAACAGCCAGGTCCTAGCTAGCAGGACTCCAGCCTCCCTATAACAGCCAGGTCCTAGCTGGCAGGACCCCAGCCTCCCTATAACAACCAGCTAGCAGGACCCCAGCCTCCCTATAACAGCCAGCTAGCAGGACCCCAGCCTCCCTATAACAGCTAGCTAGCAGGACTCCAGCCTCCCTATAACAGCCAGCTAGCAGGACCCCAGCCTCCCTATAACAGCCAGCTAGCAGGACCCCAGCCTCCCTATAACAGCCAGCTAGCAGGACTCCAGCCTCCCTATAACAGCCAGCTAGCAGGACCCCAGCCTCCCTATAACAGCTAGCTAGCAGGACTCCAGCCTCCCTATAACAGCCAGGTCTTAGCTAGCAGGACCCCAGCCTCCCTATAACAGCTAGCTAGCAGGACTCCAGCCTCCCTATAACAGCCAGCTAACAGGACTCCAGCCTCCCTATAACAGCCAGCTAACAGGACTCCAGCCTCCCTATAACAGCTAGCTAGCAGGACTCCAGCCTCCCTATAACAGCCATGTCCTAGCTAGCAGGACTCCAGCCTCCCTATAACAACCAGCTAGCAGGACCCCAGCCTCCCTATAACAGCCAGGTCCTAGCTGGCAGGACCCCAGCCTCCCTATAACAGCCAGGTCCTAGCTTGGAGGACTCCAGCCTCCCTATAACAGCCAGGTCCTAGCTAGCAGGACTCCAGCCTCCCTATAACAGCTAGCTAGCAGGACTCCAGCCTCCCTATAACAGCCAGGTCCTAGCTGGCAGGACCCCAGCCTCCCTATAACAACCAGCTAGCAGGACCCCAGCCTCCCTATAACAGCCAGCTAGCAGGACTCCAGCCTCCCTATAACAGCCAGCTAGCAGGACTCCAGCCTCCTATAACAGCCAGCTAGCAGGGCCCCAGCCTCCCTATAACAGCCAGCTAGCAGGACTCCAGCCTCCCTATAACAAGCTAACCAGCCTCCCTAGCAGGACTCCAGCCTCCCTATAACCACCTAGCAGGACTCCAGCCTCCCTATAACAGCCAGCCTAGCAGACTCCAGCCTCCCTATAACAGCCAGCTAGCAGGACTCCAGCCTCCCTATAACAGCCAGGTCTTAGCTAGCAGGACTCCAGCCTCCCTATAACAGCCAGCTAGCAGGACTCCAGCCTCCCTATAACAGCCAGCTAGCAGGACTCCAGTCTCCCTATAACAACCACCTAGCAGGACTCCAGCCTCCCTATAACAGCCAGCTAGCAGGACTCCAGTCTCCCTATAACAACCACCTAGCAGGACTCCAGCCTCCCTATAACAGCCAGCTAGCAGGACTCCAGCCTCCCTATAACAGCCAGGTCCTAGCTAGCAGGACTCCAGCCTCCCTATAACAGCCAGCTAGCAGGGCCCCAGCCTCCCTATAACAACCAGCTAGCAGGACTCCAGCCTCCCTATAACAGCCAGCTAGCAGGACTCCAGCCTCCCTATAACAGCCAGCTAGCAGGACTCCAGCCTCCTATAACAGCCAGGTCCTAGCTAGCAGGACTCCAGCCTACCTATAACAGCCAGGTCCTAGCTAGCAGGACCCCAGCCTCCCTATAACAGCCAGCTAGCAGGACCCCAGCCTCCCTATAACAGCCAGCTAACAGGACCCCAGCCTCCCTATAACAGCCAGC
>NW_025752040.1:0-2500 GCF_021184085.1 Oncorhynchus gorbuscha | reverse complement strand
GACTGACTGACTGACTGGATCTGACTGACTGACTGACTGTCTGGATCTGACTGACTGACTGACTGGTTCTGACTGACTGACTGACTGTCTGGATCTGACTGACTGACTGGATCTGACTGACTGACTGACTGTCTGGATCTGACTGACTGACTGACTGGATCTGACTGACTGACTGACTGGATCTGACTGACTGACTGACTGTCTGTCTGACTGACTGTCTGACTGACTGTCTGACTGTCTGACTGACTGACTGTCTGTCTGACAGACTGACTGACTGGCTGTCTGACTGACTGACTGGCTGACTGGCTGTCTGACTGATTGACTGACTGACTGGCTGGCTGTCTGACTGATTGTCTGACTGACTGACTGACTGACTGACTGGCTGGGTGACTGACTGACTGGCTGTCTGACTGACTGTCTGACTGACTGATTGACTGTCTGACTGACTGACTGATTGACTGTCTGACTGACTGGCTGTCTGACTGACTGACTGGCTGACTGTCTGTCTGACTGGCTGACTGTCTGACTGACTGTCTGACTGATTGACTGACTGGCTGTCTGACTGTCTGACTGACTGATTGACTGTCTGACTGACTGTCTGACTGACTGACTGTCTGACTGACTGACTGTCTGACTGACTGATTGTCTGACTGACTGACTGACTGACTGACTGATTGACTGACTGACTGACTCTGACTGATTGACTGACTGTCTGTCTGACTGATTGACTGACTGACTGACTGACTGTCTGTCTGTCTGTCTGTCTGACTGATTGACTGACTGACTGACTGACTGTAAAGCTCCATGTGTTCAGCTGGTTCAGGATCTTTTCCCTTTAAATGGTGTTTCATTGTAGTTCAGGATTGTGGAGAGGAAACTGTCCTATCACACATCTACCCCCTCACAGTTTACTATCACACATCTACCCCCTCACAGTTTACTATCACACATCTACCCCTCACAGTTTACTATCACACATCTACCCCTCACAGTTTACTATCACACATCTACCCCTCACAGTTTACTATCACACATCTACCCCTCACAGTTTACTATCACACATCTACCCCCTCACAGTTTACTATCACACATCTACCCCCTCACACACCTACTCCCTCACACATCTACCCCCTCACAGTTTACTATCACACATCTACCCCTCACAGTTTACTATCACACATCTACCCCTCACAGTTTACTATCACACATCTACCCCTCACAGTTTACTATCACACATCTACCCCCTCACAGTTTACTATCACACATCTACCCCCTCACACACCTACTCCCTCACACATCTACCCCCTCACAGTTTACTATCACACATCTACCCCTCACAGTTTACTATCACACATCTACCCCTCACAGTTTACTATCACACATCTACCCCTCACAGTTTACTATCACACATCTACCCCTCACAGTTTACTATCACACATCTACCCCTCACAGTTTACTAACACACATCTACCCCTCACAGTTTACTGTCACACATCTACTCCCTCACAGTTTACTATCACACATCTACCCCCTCACAGTTTACTATCACACATCTACCCCCTCACAGTTTACTATCACACATCTACCCCCTCACAGTTTACTAACACACATCTACCCCCTCACACATCTACCCCCTCACAGTTTACTATCACACATCTACCCCCTCACAGTTTACTATCACACATCTAACCCTCACACTCTACTACCTCACACATCTACCCCTCACAGTTTACTGTCACACATCTACCCCTCACAGTTTACTATCACACATCTACCCTCACAGTTTACTATCACACATCTACCCCTCACAGTTTACTATCACACATCTACCCCCTCACAGTTTACTATCACACATCTACCCCTCACAGTTTACTATCACACATCTACCCCTCACAGTTTACTATCACACATCTACCCCCTCACAGTTTACTATCACACATCTACCCCTCACAGTTTACTATCACACATCTACCCCCTCACAGTTTACTATCACACATCTAACCCCTCACAGTTTACTATCACACATCTAACCCCTCACACATCTACCCCCTCACAGTTTACTGTCACACATCTACCCCCTCACAGATCTACCCCCTCACAGTTTACTGTCACACATCTACCCCTCACAGTTTACTATCACACATCTACCCCTCACAGTTTACTATCACACATCTACCCCCTCACAGTTTACTATCACACATCTACCCCCTCACAGTTTACTATCACACATCTACCCCCTCACAGTTTACTATCACACATCTACCCCTCACAGTTTAATGTCACATATCTACCCCTCACAGTTTACTATCACACATCTAACCCCTCACACACCTACTCCCTCACACATCTACCCCTCACAGTTTACTATCACACATCTACCCCCTCACAGTTTACTATCACACATCTACCCCCTCACAGTTTACTATCACACATCTACCCCCTCACAGTTTACTATCACACATCTACCCCCTCACAGTTTACTATCACACATCTACCCCTC
>NW_025752039.1:0-13639 GCF_021184085.1 Oncorhynchus gorbuscha | reverse complement strand
TGTGTTTTAGTAGAGAGCATGTCACAATGTCAGAGTTCTGTCTGTAATGTGTTTTGGTAGAGAACATGTCAGGTTCTGTCTGTAATGTGTTTTAGTAGAGAACATGTCACAATGTCAGGTTCTGTCTGTAATGTGTTTTAGTAGAGAACATGTCACAATGTCAGGTTCTGTCTGTAATGTGTTTTTAGTAGAGAACATGTCCAGGTTCTGTCTGTAATGTGTTTTTAGTGGAGAGAACATGTTACAATGTCAGGTTCTGCAATACAGCAATGTGTTTTAGTAGAGAACATGTCAGGTTCTGTCTGTAATGTGTTTAGTACAGAGGCATGTCACAATGTCAGATTCCTGTCTGTAATGTGTTTAATGAAGAACATAATGGAGTTCTGTCTGTAATGTGTTTTTAGTAGAGAACATGTCACAATGTCAGGTTCTGTCTGTAATGTGTTTTTAGAGAACATGTCAGGTTCTGTCTGTAATGTGTTTTAGTAGAGAACATGTCAGGTTCTGTCTGTAATGTGTTTAGTAGAGAACATGTCAGGTTCTGTCTGTAATGTGTTTTAGTGGAGAGAACATGTCAGGTTCTGTCTGTAATGTGTTTTAGTAGAGAACATGTCAGGTTCTGTCTGTAATGTGTTTTAGTAGAGAACATGTCACAATGTCAGGTTCTGTCTGTAATGTGTTTTAGTAGAGAACATGTCAGGTTCTGTCTGTAATGTGTTTTGTAGAGAACATGTCAGGTTCTGTCTGTAGTAGAGAACATGTCACAATGTCAGGTTCTGTCTGTAATGTGTTTTAGTAGAGAACATGTCAGGTTCTGTCTGTAATGTGTTTTAGTAGAGAACATGTCAGGTTCTGTCTGTAATGTGTTTTAGTAGAGAACATGTCAGGTTCTGTCTGTAATGTGTTTTAGTAGAGAACATGTTACAATGTCAGTTCTGTCTGTAATGTGTTTTAGTAGAGAACATGTCAGGTTCTGTCTGTAATGTGTTTTAGTAGAGAACATGTCACAATGTCAGGTTCTGTCTGTAATGTGTTTTAGTAGAGAACATGTCAGGTTCTGTCTGTAATGTGTTTTTAGTAGAGAACATGTCAGGTTCTGTCTGTAATGTGTTTTAGTAGAGAACATGTCACAATGTCAGGTTCTGTCTGTAATGTGTTTTAGTAGAGAACATGTCAGGTTCTGTCTGTAATGTGTTTAGTAGAGAACATGTCAGGTTCTGTCTGTAATGTGTTTTAGTAGAGAACATGTCACAATGTCAGGTTCTGTCTGTAATGTGTTTAGTAGAGAACATGTCAGGTTCTGTCTGTAATGTGTTTTTAGTAGAGAACATGTCACAATGTCAGGTTCTGTCTGTAATGTGTTTTAGTAGAGAACATGTCAGGTTCTGTCTGTAATGTGTTTTAGTATGTCAGGTTCTGTCTGTAATGTGTTTTAGTAGAGAACATGTCAGGTTCTGTCTGTAATGTGTTTTTAGTAGAGAACATGTCAGGTTCTGTCTGTAATGTGTTTTAGTAGAGAACATGTTACAATGTCAGGTTCTGTCTGTAATGTGTTTTTAGTAGAGAACATGTCACAATGTCAGGTTCTGTCTGTAATGTGTTTAGTAGAGAACATGTCAGGTTCTGTCTGTAATGTGTTTTAGTAGAGAACATGTCACAATGTCAGGTTCTGTCTGTAATGTGTTTTAGTAGAGAACATGTCAGGTTCTGTCTGTAATGGTTCTGTCTGTAATGTGTTTTAGTAGAGAACATGTCAGGTTCTGTCTGTAATGTGTTTTAGTAGAGAACATGTCACAATGTCAGTTCTGTCTGTAATGTGTTTTAGTGAGAGACATGTGCAATGTCAGGTTCTGTCTGTAATGTGTTTTAGTAGAGAACATGTCAGGTTCTGTCTGTAATGTGTTTTAGTAGAGAACATGTCACAATGTCAGGTTCTGTCTGTAATGTGTTTAGTAGAGAACATGTCAGGTTCTGTCTGTAATGTGTTTTAGTAGAGAACATGTCACAATGTGTTTTAGTAGAGAACATGTCAGGTTCTGTCTGTAATGTGTTTTAGTAGAGAACATGTCAGGTTCTGTCTGTAATGTGTTTTGGTAGAGAACATGTCAGGTTCTGTCTGTAATGTGTTTTAGTAGAGAACATGTCACATGTCAGGTTCTGTCTGTAATGTGTTTTAGTAGAGAACATGTCAGGTTCTGTCTGTAATGTGTTTTTAGTAGAGAACATGTCAGGTTCTGTCTGTAATGTGTTTTAGTAGAGAACATGTCACATGTCAGGTTCTGTCTGTAATGTGTTTTAGTAGAGAACATGTCAGGTTCTGTCTGTAATGTGTTTTAGTAGAGACATGTCAGGTTCTGTCTGTAATGTGTTTTAGTAGAGAACATGTCAGGTTCTGTCTGTAATGTGTTTTAGTAGAGAACATGTCAGGTTCTGTCTGTAATGTGTTTTAGTAGAACATGTCAGGTTCTGTCTGTAATGTGTTTTAGTAGAGAACATGTCAGGTTCTGTCTGTAATGTGTTTTAGTAGAGAACATGTCACAATGTCAGGTTCTGTCTGTAATGTGTTTTTAGTGGAGAGAACATGTCACAATGTCAGGTTCTGTCTGTAATGTGTTTTAGTAGAGAACATGTCAGGTTCTGTCTGTAATGTGTTTTAGTACAGAGAACATGTCACAATGTCTTTTAGTAAGAACATGTGTTCTGTCTGTAATGTGTTTTAGTAGAGAACATGTCACAATGTCAGGTTCTGTCTGTAATGTGTTTTAGTAGAGAACATGTCAGGTTCTGTCTGTAATGTGTTTTTAGTGTTTTAGTAGAGAACATGTTCTGTCTGTAATGTGTTTTAGTCTAGGTTCTGTCTGTAATGTGTTTAGTAGAGAACATGTCAGGTTCTGTCTGTAATGTGTTTTAGTAGAGAACATGTCACAATGTCAGGTTCTGTCTGTAATGTGTTTTAGTAGAGAACATGTCAGGTTCTGTCTGTAATGTGTTTTAGTAGAGAACATGTCACAATGTCAGGTTCTGTCTGTAATGTGTTTTAGTAGAGAACATGTCAGGTTCTGTCTGTAATGTCATGTCAGTTCTGTCTGTAATGTGTTTTAGTAGAGAACATGTCACAATGTCAGGTTCTGTCTGTAATGTGTTTTAGTAGAGAACATGTCAGGTTCTGTCTGTAATGTGTTTTAGTAGAGAACATGTCACAATGTCAGGTTCTGTCTGTAATGTGTTTTAGTAGAGAACATGTCACAATGTCAGGTTCTGTCTGTAATGTGTTTAGTAGAGAACATGTCAGGTTCTGTCTGTAATGTGTTTTAGTAGAGAACATGTCAGGTTCTGTCTGTAATGTGTTTAGTAGAGACATGTCAGGTTCTGTCTGTAATGTGTTTTAGTAGAGAACATGTCAGGTTCTGTCTGTAATGTGTTTTAGTAGAGAACATGTCACAATGTCAGGTTCTGTCTGTAATGTGTTTTAGTAGAGAACATGTCACAATGTCAGGTTCTGTCTGTAATGTGTTTTAGTAGAGAACATGTCAGGTTCTGTCTGTAATGTGTTTTAGTAGAGAACATGTCAGGTTCTGTCTGTAATGTGTTTTAGTAGAGACATGTCACAATGTCAGGTTCTGTCTGTAATGTGTTTAGTAGAGAACATGTCAGGTTCTGTCTGTAATGTGTTTTAGTAGAGAACATGTCAGGTTCTGTCTGTAATGTGTTTTAGTAGAGAACATGTCAGGTTCTGTCTGTAATGTGTTTTAGTAGAGAACATGTCAGGTTCTGTCTGTAATGTGTTTTAGTAGAACATGTCACAATGTCAGGTTCTGTCTGTAATGTGTTTTAGTAGAGAACATGTCACTGTCTGTAATGTGTTTAGTAGAGAACATGTCAGGTTCTGTCTGTAATGTGTTTAGTAGAGAACATGTCAGGTTCTGTCTGTAATGTGTTTTGGTAGAGAACATGTCACAATGTCAGGTTCTGTCTGTAATGTGTTTTAGTAGAGAACATGTCAGGTTCTGTCTGTAATGTGTTTTAGTAGAGAACATGTCAGGTTCTGTCTGTAATGTGTTTTAGTAGAGAACATGTCATGTCAGGTTCTGTCTGTAATGTGTTTTAGTAGAGAACATGTCAGGTTCTGTCTGTAATGTGTTTTAGTAGTAGAGAACATGTCACAATGTCAGGTTCTGTCTGTAATGTGTTTTAGTAGAGAACATGTCACAATGTCAGGTTCTGTCTGTAATGTGTTTTAGTAGAGAACATGTCACATGTCAGGTTCTGTCTGTAATGTGTTTTAGTAGAGACATGTCAGGTTCTGTCTGTAATGTGTTTTAGTAGAGAACATGTCACAATGTCAGGTTCTGTCTGTAATGTGTTTTAGTAGAGAACATGTCACAATGTCAGGTTCTGTCTGTAATGTGTTTTATTAGAGAACATGTCACAATGTCAGGTTCTGTCTGTAATGTGTTTTAGTAGAGAGAACATGTCACAATGGGTTCTGTCTGTAATGTGTTTTAGTAGAGAACATGTCACAATGGTTCTGTCTGTAATGTGTTTTTAGTAGAGAACATGTCACAATGTCAGGTTCTGTCTGTAATGTGTTTTAGTAGAGAACATGTCACAATGTCAGGTTCTGTCTGTAATGTGTTTTAGTAGAGAACATGTCAGGTTCTGTCTGTAATGTGTTTTGGTGAGGAGCATGTCACAATGTCAGGTTCTGTCTGTAATGTGTTTTAGTAGAGAACATGTCAGGTTCTGTCTGTAATGTGTTTAGTAGAAAACCTGTCACAATGTCAGGTTCTGTCTGTGTGTTTTAGTAGAGAACATGTCAGGTTCTGTCTGTGTGTGTTTAGTACAGAGAACATGTCACAATGGCAGGTTCTGTCTGTAATGTGTTTAGTAGAGAACATGTCAGGTTCTGTCTGTAATGTGTTTAGTAGAGAGAACATGTTACAATGTCAGGTTCTGTCTGTAATGTGTTTTAGTAGAGAACATGTCAGGTTCTGTCTGTAATGTGTTTTAGTAGAGAACATGTCACAATGTTAGATTCTGTCTGTAATGTGTTTTAGTAGAGAGCAGCCTGTCACAATGTCAGGTTCTGTCTGTAATGTGTTTTAGTAGAGAACATGTCAGGTCTGTCTGTAATAATGTGTTTAGTAGAGAACATGTCAGGTTCTGTCTGTAATGTGTTTTAGTAGAGAACATGTCAGGTTCTGTCTGTAATGTGTTTTAGTAGAGAACATGTCACAATGTCAGGTTCTGTCTGTAATGTGTTTGATTGCTTTGTCTTCGCAGGACATCAATCTGAAAACTGCTAAAAGCAACCAAGTGATGCATTTCACATTCAGGGATGATAAGCACTGGAAATTACAACAGGTACTGTGTCTCTCTGTGTCTCTCTGTGTCTCTCTGTGTCTCTCTGTGTCTCTCTGTGTGTCTCTGTGTCTCTCTGTGTCTCTCTGTCTCTGTGTCTCTCTGTGTCTCTGTGTGTCTCTCAGGTCTCTGTCGCTGTGTCTCTCTGTGTCTCTGTCTCTCTGTGTCTCTCTGTGTCTCTCTGTGTCTCTCTGTGTCTCTCTGTGTCTCTCTGTGTCTCTGTCTCTCTGTCTCTCTCTGTCTCTCTGTCTTCTCTCTGTCTCTCTGTCTCTGTGTGTCTCTGTGTCTCTCTGTGTGTCTCTGTGTGTCTCTGTGTCTCTCTGTCTGTGTCTGTGTCTCTCTGTGTCTCTCTGTGTCTCTGTCTCTCTGTCTCTCTGTCTCTGTGTCTCTCTGTGTCTCTCTGTCTTGTTTCAAGTTGTAATGTCATGTGCGCAAGTACAGTGAAATGCCTTTGTTGCCTCTAAACCAAGAATCATCAACTAGATTCAGTCACAACGTTTTCTTGAGAGGATGGTCGGGAGTCAGTACGAAATAAAACCAATATTTATAAGATTTCGAATTGACCGCGAGAAGCCGAAAAAGATATAATATTAGATTAAAATCATAATCATTTCAAACCCTGATTACATTTGGGGACATGGCCCTGCGTAGGGTGCCGTCTTTCAGATGGGACGTTAAAATGGGTGTCCTGACTCTCTGTGGTCATTCAAAATCCCATTGCATTTAATGTCAGAGTAGAGGTGTACACCCTGGAGTCATGGTGAAATACCCAACCTGGCCACATTCCTAAATTCCCATCTCTCCCTCCGATCTAATAATACTGACTCTGTCCCTCCCTCAGATCTAATAATACTGACTCTGTCCCTCCCTCAGATCTAATAATACTGACTCTGTCCCTCCCTCAGATCTAATAATACTGACCCTGTCCCTCCCTCAGATCTAATAATACTGACTCTGTCCCTCCCTCAGATCTAATAATACTGACTCTGTCCCCGTCTCAGATCTAATAATACTGACTCTGTCTCTCCCTCAGATCTAATAATACTGACTCTGTCCCTCCCTCAGATCTAATAATACTGACTCTGTCCCTCCCTCAGATCTAATAATACTGACTCTGTCCCTCCCTCAGATCTAATAATACTGACTCTGTCCCTCCCTCAGATCTAATAATACTGACTCTGTCCCTCCCTCAGATCTAATAATACTGACTCTGTCCCTCCTCAGATCTAATAATACTGACTCTGTCCCTCCCTCAGATCTAATAATACTGACTCTGTCCCTCCCTCAGATCTAATAATACTGACTCTGTCCCTCCCTCAGATCTAATAATACTGACTCTGTCTCCGTCTCAGATCTAATAATACTGACTCTGTCCCTCCCTCAGATCTAATAATACTGACTCTGTCCCTCCCTCAGATCTAATAATACTGACTCTGTCCCTCCCTCAGATCTAATAATACTGACTCTGTCCCTCCCTCAGATCTAATAATACTGACTCTGTCCCTCCCTCAGATCTAATAATACTGACTCTGTCTCCGTCTCAGATCTAATAATACTGACTCTGTCCCCATCTCAGATCTAATAATACTGACTCTGTCCCTCCCTCAGATCTAATAATACTGACTCTGTCCCTCCCTCAGATCTAATAATACTGACTCTGTCCCCGTCTCAGATCTAATAATACTGACTCTGTCCCTCCCTCAGATCTAATAATACTGACTCTGTCCCTCCCTCAGATCTAATAATACTGACTCTGTCTCTCCCTCAGATCTAATAATACTGACTCTGTCCCCGTCTCAGATCTAATAATACTGACTCTGTCCCTCCCTCAGATCTAATAATACTGACCCTGTCCCTCCCTCAGATCTAATAATACTGACCCTGTCCCTCCCTCAGATCTAATAATACTGACTCTGTCCCTCTGTCAGATCTAATAATACTGACTCTGTCCCTCTGTCAGATCTAATAATACTGACTCTGTCTCTCCCTCAGATCTAATAATACTGACTCTGTCCCTCCCTCAGATCTAATAATACTGACTCTGTCTCTCCCTCAGATCTAATAATACTGACTCTGTCCCCGTCTCAGATCTAATAATACTGACTCTGTCCCTCTGTCAGATCTAATAATACTGACTCTGTCTCTCCCTCAGATCTAATAATACTGACTCTGTCCCTCCCTCAGATCTAATAATACTGACTCTGTCCCCGTCTCAGATCTAATAATACTGACTCTGTCCCTCCCTCAGATCTAATAATACTGACTCTGTCCCCGTCTCAGATCTAATAATACTGACTCTGTCCCTCCCTCAGATCTAATAATACTGACTCTGTCCCTCCCTCAGATCTAATAATACTGACTCTGTCCCTCCCTCAGATCTAATAATACTGACTCTGTCTCTCCCTCAGATCTAATAATACTGACTCTGTCCCCGTCTCTCCCTCAGATCTAATAATACTGACTCTGTCCCTCTGTCAGATCTAATAATACTGACTCTGTCCCTGTCTCTCCCTCAGATCCAGGATGCTAGGAACCATGTGAATCAGGCTCTGCAGCTTCTGAGTGGTAGAGATGAGAGCTACCACTTTAAGACTGGGGCTGAGGTCAACAAGGTAGGAACACACACACAGCTACCACTTTAAGACTGGGGCTGAGGGTAATGAGGTTAGTTTCCACCAGGGAAAACAGTGATAATTACTGTCAGAAATTAACTGCTTTCTGTGTCATAGCGGAGCTAACAGATATAACAGAGCTATCAGGGAAGTGGTTTTCCTCTCTTTTCTATGTCAACATTAGACTACACTACACATCATTAGACTACACTACACACCATTAGACTACACTACACACCATTAGACTACACTACACACCATTAGACTACACTACACACCATTAGACTACACTACACATCATTAGACTACACTACACATCATTAGACTACACTACACATCATTAGTCTACACTACACACCATTAGACTACACTACACACCATTAGACTACACTACACACCATTAGACTACACTACACACCATTAGTCTACACTACACACCATTAGACTACACTACACACCATTAGACTACACTACACACCATTAGACTACACTACACATCATTAGACTACACTACACACCATTAGACTACACTACACATCATTAGACTACACTACACATCATTAGACTACACTACACATCATTAGTCTACACATCATTAGTCTACACTACACATCATTAGACTACACACCATTAGACTACACATCATTAGACTACACTACACATCACTACACTACACACCATTAGACTACACTACACATCATTAGACTACACTACACGTCATTAGACTACACTACACGTCATTAGACTACACTACACGTCATTAGACTACACTACACGTCATTAGACTACACTACACGTCATTAGACTACACTACACGTCATTAGACTACACTACACGTCATTAGACTACACTACACGTCATTAGACTACACTACACACCATTAGACTACACTACACACCATTAGTCTACACTACACATCACTACACTACACACCATTAGACTACACTACACACCATTAGACTACACTACACACCATTAGACTACACTACACATCATTAGACTACACATCATTAGTCTACACTACACATCATTAGATTTACAACTTTGCTCCACCATGTACCCGTTCATTACCTAGAACAACTTTTCCATCCCAGAGTGCATCTCTTCATTTCCTCTATATCTCAGGTTGTATTTGTTCCCAGTTGATGACTGTAGTTGATGATGACTGATGATGTCGTTGTTGTAGCTGATGGACGCGGTGATGCTCCAGCTGACCAGGGCTCGTAACCGCCTCACCACTCCGGCAGCCATGACCCTGCCGGAGCTGGCAACCAGCGGCCTCATGGTGAGTCTCTCATAGGTTATAGGTCATAGCAGAGAAACTGGTCTCGCCGTCTACTGTATGCAATTTACATCACAATGACTCTCTCGCTCTCTGTCTCTTTCTCTCTCTCTCTCCTTCTCCAGAAAATGTTCACTCCTCCAATGCCAGGCGATGTGATGGTGAACTTCTATATCAACCTGAGTAAGCTGTGTCTGACTGTCTACCAGCTGCACGCAATGCAGCCCAACACCACCAAGGTACACAATCACAAACTCTCATGCAGATACAGTCTGCGGATCGAATCCATCCCTGAGACGACTTTCGCAAAACAAGATCACAGCTGTTAGTTCTGTAATCACATGTGGTATTGTGAAGATGCATCAGTTTGTCTACCTGTGGTGTTTCAACAGAACTTCAAGCCGTCTGGAAGCTCCGTGTTACACAACCCCGGAGCCATGTTGTAAGTTCTGCTTGATATAAGGCTTCACATCATGTCGGTCACTAACACGTTCAGATGGACTGTCTGTGGTCAGTACAGGATCTTTTCATGTCCATTTCATATCTGGTTGACGTGAAGATATTCGTGTGTCTCTAACAATACTAACTACCGTTTTAATTAAATAAATAAAAATTGTCACTAGTCAGCTGCATAGTAAATTATGCTTGTTGGGTCTAACCCTGAGTCCTCTCATTTCTGAACACTTTCACACACACAGTTCCCAACTTGTTTAAACACACAGTTCCCAACTTGATTAAACACACACAGTTCCCAACTTGATTAAACACACAGTTCCCAACTTGTTTAAACACACACAGTGCCCAACTTGTTTAAACACACAGTTCCCAACTTGATTAAACACACACAGTTCCCAACTTGATTAAACACACACAGTTCCCAACTTGTTTAAACACACAGTTCCCAACTTGTTTAAACACACAGTTCCCAACTTGTTTAAACACACACAGTGCCCAACCTGTTTAAACACACACAGTTCCCAACCTGTTTAAACACACACAGTTCCCAACCTGTTTAAACACACACAGTTCCCAACCTGTTTAAACACACACAGTTCCCAACCTGTTTAAACACACACAGTTCCCAACCTGTTTAAACACACACAGTTCCCAACTTGTTTAAACACACACAGTTCCCAACCTGTTTAAACACACACAGTTCCCAACCTGTTTAAACACACACAGTTCCCAACCTGTTTAAACACACACAGTTCCCAACCTGTTTAAACACACACAGTGCCCAACCTGTTTAAACACACACAGTTCCCAACCTGTTTAAACACACACAGTTCCCAACCTGTTTAAACACACACAGTGCCCAACCTGTTTAAACACACACAGTTCCCAACCTGTTTAAACACACACAGTTCCCAACCTGTTTAAACACACACAGTTCCCAACCTGTTTAAACACACACATGTTCCCAACCTGTTTAAACACACACAGTTCCCAACCTGTTTAAACACACACAGTTCCCAACCTGTTTAAACACACACAGTTCCCAACCTGTTTAAACACACACAGTTCCCAACCTGTTTAAACACACACAGTTCCCAACCTGTTTAAACACACACAGTTCCCAACCTGTTTAAACACACACAGTTCCCAACCTGTTTAAACACACACAGTTCCCAACCTGTTTAAACACACACAGTTCCCAACCTGTTTAAACACACACAGTTCCCAACCTGTTTAAACACACACAGTTCCCAACCTGTTTAAACACACACAGTTCCCTTTCCAATACATCCAACTGCTTTCTGGTTGACCTCTTTCCCTGCTGTCTTCCCCCAGCGAGCTGAACAATGCTAAGTTTGAGGTGAGCCAGGTTCACAAGGTGGAGTGTGTTGTCCCCTGGCTCAACAACACCCTGATCTTCTTCACCATCTCGCTGCAGCTCTGTCAGCAGCTCAAGGACAAGGTGGGTGACGTCTGTGGGCAGCAGGACACTTTTTTTCCCCAACACTCCCCATTGGTCCACAGAATAAACTGAAGTGAATGAGTAGCTGCGGTATTGGCATTGATTCAGGCTGTGGGTCAGTTGGTATGAAGTAGATTGATTCAGGCTGTGGGTCAGTTGGTATGAAGTAGATTGATTCAGGCTGTGGGTCAGTTGGTATGAAGTAGATTGATTCAGGCTGTGGGTCAGTTGGTATGAAGTAGATTGATTCAGGCTGTGGGTCAGTTGGTATGAAGTAGATTGATTCAGGCTGTGGGTCAGTTGGTATGAAGTAGATTGATTCAGGCTGTGGGTCAGTTGGTATATGAAGTAGATTGATTCAGGCTGTGGGTCAGTTGGTATATGAAGTAGATTGATTCAGGCTGTGGGTCAGTTGGTATATGAAGTAGATTGATTCAGGCTGTGGGTCAGTTGGTATATGAAGTAGATTGATTCAGGCTGTGGGTCAGTTGGTATATGAAGTAGATTGATTCAGGCTGTGGGTCAGTTGGTATATGAAGTAGATTGATTCAGGCTGTGGGTCAGTTGGTATATGAAGTAGATTGATTCAGGCTGTGGGTCAGTTGGTATATGAAGTAGATTGATTCAGGCTGTGGGTCAGTTGGTATATGAAGTAGATTGATTCAGGCTGTGGGTCAGTTGGTATATGAAGTAGATTGATTCAGGCTGTGGGTCAGTTGGTATATGAAGTAGATTGATTCAGGCTGTGGGTCAGTTGGTATATGAAGTAGATTGATTCAGGCTGTGGGTCAGTTGGTATATGAAGTAGATTGATTCAGGCTGTGGGTCAGTTGGTATATGAAGTAGATTGATTCAGGCTGTGGGTCAGTTGGTATATGAAGTAGATTGATTCAGGCTGTGGGTCAGTTGGTATATGAAGTAGATTGATTCAGGCTGTGGGTCAGTTGGTATGAAGTAGATTGATTCAGGCTGTGGGTCAGTTGGTATGAAGTAGATTGATTCAGGCTGTGGGTCAGTTGGTATGAAGTAGATTGATTCAGGCTGTGGGTCAGTTGGTATGAAGTAGATTGATTCAGGCTGTGGGTCAGTTGGTATGAAGTAGATTGATTCAGGCTGTGGGTCAGTTGGTATGAAGTAGATTGATTCAGGCTGTGGGTCAGTTGGTATGAAGTAGATTGATTCAGGCTGTGGGTCAGTTGGTATGAAGTAGATTGATTCAGGCTGTGGGTCAGTTGGTATGAAGTAGATTGATTCAGGCTGTGGGTCAGTTGGTATGAAGTAGATTGATTCAGGCTGTGGGTCAGTTGGTATGAAGTAGATTGATTCAGGCTGTGGGTCAGTTGGTATGAAGTAGATTGATTCAGGCTGTGGGTCAGTTGGTATGAAGTAGATTGATTCAGGCTGTGGGTCAGTTGGTATGAAGTAGATTGATTCAGGCTGTGGGTCAGTTGGTATGAAGTAGATTGATTCAGGCTGTGGGTCAGTTGGTATGAAGTAGATTGATTCAGGCTGTGGGTCAGTTGGTATGAAGTAGATTGATTCAGGCTGTGGGTCAGTTGGTATGAAGTAGATTGATTCAGGCTGTGGGTCAGTTGGTATGAAGTAGATTGATTCAGGCTGTGGGTCAGTTGGTATGAAGTAGATTGATTCAGGCTGTGGGTCAGTTGGTATGAAGTAGATTGATTCAGGCTGTGGGTCAGTTGGTATGAAGTAGATTGATTCAGGCTGTGGGTCAGTTGGTATGAAGTAGATTGATTCAGGCTGTGGGTCAGTTGGTATGAAGTAGATTGATTCAGGCTGTGGGTCAGTTGGTATGAAGTAGATTGATTCAGGCTGTGGGTCAGTTGGTATGAAGTAGATTGATTCAGGCTGTGGGTCAGTTGGTATGAAGTAGATTGATTCAGGCTGTGGGTCAGTTGGTATGAAGTAGATTGATTCAGGCTGTGGGTCAGTTGGTATGAAGTAGATTGATTCAGGCTGTGGGTCAGTTGGTATGAAGTAGATTGATTCAGGCTGTGGGTCAGTTGGTATAGAAGTAGATTGATTCAGGCTGTGGGTCAGTTGGTATGAAGTAGATTGATTCAGGCTGTGGGTCAGTTGGTATATGAAGTAGATTGATTCAGGCTGTGGGTCAGTTGGTATATGAAGTAGATTGATTCAGGCTGTGGGTCAGTTGGTATATGAAGTAGATTGATTCAGGCTGTGGGTCAGTTGGTATAGAAGTAGATTGATTCAGGCTGTGGGTCAGTTGGTATGAAGTAGATTGATTCAGGCTGTGGGTCAGTTGGTATGAAGTAGATTGATTCAGGCTGTGGGTCAGTTGGTATGAAGTAGATTGATTCAGGCTGTGGGTCAGTTGGTATATGAAGTAGATTGATTCAGGCTGTGGGTCAGTTGGTATATGAAGTAGATTGATTCAGGCTGTGGGTCAGTTGGTATATGAAGTAGATTGATTCAGAGCTGTGG
>NW_025752038.1:0-13639 GCF_021184085.1 Oncorhynchus gorbuscha | reverse complement strand
AGTAAAGTAAAAATACAATCAAAAACACAATTTCCACTGTAATGACGAGAACAGACTGGAGACTCGATCTTGAACTGCAGGTTGCCTCGGGAAGGCACTTGAACTTAGCAGACTCAGACACCTGCTCACCACGCAGCATCTGAGGGAAACACGACACGACAGGGCGATACACAAACACAGCACGGTGAACAATAGACAACGATCCGACAGGACAGGAACGGAAAACAAGGGAAGAAATAGGGACTCTAATCAGGGGAAAAGATAAGGAACAGGTGTGGGAAGACTAAATGATTGATTAGGGGAATAGGAACAGCTGGGAGCAGGAACGGAACGATAGAGAGAGGAGAGAGAGGGAGGGGGAGAGAGAGGGATAGAAAAAGGGAACGAACCTAATAAGACCAGCAGGGGGAAACGAACAGAAGGGAAAGCATAATGACAAGACAATATATGACAAAACATGACAGTACCCCCCCACTCACCGAGCGCCTCCTGGCGCTCTCGAGGAGGAACACTGGCGGCAACGGAGGAAATCATAGATCACACGGTCCAGCACGTCCCGAGAAAGAACCCAACTCCTCTCCTCAGGACCGTAACGAAAAACGATAAAAAGGGAAACTAGGGTACTACTCTAAAAAAAAAATGAGACACGGGTAGAGAACTGAAAGCTTTAGAGCAAACAGGACCAAACAGGCCAGGAGAGTAACAACTAGGGACAGACTGAGACACAGCAAGGGCAGGAACAAGAACAGGAGAGATGCGATGGCAGGGAACAGACTGAGACCCAGCAAGACCAGGAGCAGAAGCAGAAAAATACGCACAAGGGTGGACCCCATCGTCAGTATCGGAGCGCTGGGACAGAATGGCTCCCACGCCCACCCCCGACGCGTCAACCTCAACAATAAACTGTTTAGTGACGTCAGGTGCAACAAGGATAGGAGCGGATGCAAAACGCTTCTTGAAGAGAACAGGACAACAATCATACGACCGGTGAGGAGGAAGGGAGTTGGTTCTGGACCGACTGAAGACCGTGCGCAGACCATGATACTCCTCCGGCACTCCTGTCAAATCACCAGGTTCCTCCTGAGAAGAGGGGACAGAACAAACAGGAGAAATAGCAGACATTAAACACTTCACATGACAAGAAACGTTCCAGGAAAGGATAGAATTACTAGACCAATCAAAAGAAGGATTATGACACACTAGCCAGGGATGACCCAAAACAACAGGTGTAAAAGGTGAACAAAAAATCAAAAAGGAAATGGTCTCACTATGGTTACCAGATACAGTGAGGGTTAAAGGTAGTGTTTCATATAATATACTGGGGAGAGGACTACCATCCAAGGCAAACATGACCGTGGGCTCCCCTAACTGTCTGAGAGGAATGTCATGTTCCCGCGCCCAGGCTTCGTCCATAAAACAGCCCTCTGCCCCAGAGTCTATTAATGCACTGCAGGAAGCTGCCGATCCGGTCCAGCGTAGATGGACCGGTAAAGTAGTACATGTACTTGACGGAGAGGACCGTCTAGTAGCGCTATCAGTCGCCCTCCGCTACTGATGAGCTCTGGCCTTTAACTGGACATGAAATGACAAAATGACCAGCGGAACCGCAATAGAGACAGAGGCGGTTGGTGATTCTCCGTTCCCTCTCCTTAGTCGAGATGCGAATACCCCCAGCTGCATGGGCTCAACACCTGAGTCAGTGGGGAAAGACGGTAGTGTCGGAGAGAGGGGAGACACAGTTAACGCGAGCTCTCTTCTATGAGCTCGGTGACGAAGATCTACCCGTCGTTCAATGCGAATAGCGAGTTCAATCAAAGAATCCACGCTGGATGGAACCTCCCGAGAGAGAATCTCATCCTTAACCTTAGCGTGGAGTCCCTCCAGAAAACGAGCGAGCAACGCCTGCTCGTTCCAGTTACTGGAGGCAGCAAGAGTGCGAAACTCTATAGAGTAATCCGTTATGGATCGATTACCTTGACATAGGGAAGACAGGGACCAGGAAGCTTCTTTCCCAAAAACTGAGCGATCAAAAACCCTTATCATCTCCTCTTTAAAGTTCAGATAATTGTTAGTACACTCAGCGCTTGCCTCCCAGATAGCTGTGCCCCACTGCCGAGCCCGACCAGTAAGGAGTGATATGACGTAGGCAATCCGAGCTCTCTCTTTGAGTATGTGTTGGGTTGGAGAGAGAACACGATATCACACTGGGTGAGAAAGGAGCGGCACTCAGTGGGCTGCCCAGAATAACATGGTGGGTTATTAACCCTAGGTTCCGGAGGCTCGGAAGAACCGGAAGTAGCTGGTGACACGAGACGAAGACTCTGATACTGTCCTGAGAGGTCGGAGACCTGAGCGGCCAGGGTCTCAACGGCAAGCCGAGCAGCAGACAATTCCTGCTCGTGTCTGCCGAGCATCGCTCCCTGGAACTCGAGAGTAGAGTAGAGAGAATCCATAGTCGCTGGGTCCATACTTGGTCGGATCCTTCTGTTATGCAGGTGAATGAGGACCCAAAAGCGACTTGGCGAAAACAGAGTCTTTAATCCAGTAAAGTAAAAATACAATCAAAAAACACAATTTCCACTCGTAATGACGAGAACAGACTGGAGACTCGATCTTGAACTGCAGGTTGCCTCGGGAAGGCACTTGAACTTAGCAGACTCAGACACCTGCTCACCACGCAGCATCTGAGGGAAACACGACACGACAGGGCGATACACAAACACAGCACGGTGAACAATAGACAACGATCCGACAGGACAGGAACGGAAAACAAGGGAAGAAATAGGGACTCTAATCAGGGGAAAAGATAAGGAACAGGTGTGGGAAGACTAAATGATTGATTAGGGGAATAGGAACAGCTGGGAGCAGGAACGGAACGATAGAGAGAGGAGAGAGAGGGAGGGGGAGAGAGAGGGATAGAAAAAGGGAACGAACCTAATAAGACCAGCAGGGGGAAACGAACAGAAGGGAAAGCATAATGACAAGACAATATATGACAAAACATGACAAACATGGTATTGGTAAATGGTATTAATATTAATTAGCATATATTTCCATTAATTCCCATATATTCCCGTTAATTCCCACGGAACATTTCCACCTCTGAATATTCCCCAAAATGTGCAACCCTAGACATGACTCCAACAGGGTCACCAGGAAGGATAAGCCAAAGAAGTTGGAAGTTGGAATTCTAAAATGGTGGAAGCCCTCAATGGTGCTGCCCATGCTAAATACACTTTTGGCCACTAGAGGGGTCTATCATTCTCTATGGTGTGTCTAATGTGTGCGTGTGTCTGTGTGGGGGGTGTCTAATGGAATTATTTGGATTGGGAAGCGTTCAGCTTTGACATGCAGGGAATAAAGTTAATTAGCAAAGCGTCAGTCTTTTCTCCCCCCAGAGGAAATGTCACCTGGGTGTACCGTTGCCAAGTTGTGTCTCCATGGTGATGTGGTGTAGGTCTGTGGTGTAAGTCTGTCTGTCTCTCTTATTGTAATTATCTTTCTCTCATTCTGATTCTCTTTTTGACATTCTTTTTGGATGTGCTTAATGTGCTGCCAAGGATATTATGGTGTTGGGATAGGTGTGTGATTGTGCATGCATGCATGCGTGATTGAGCCAGTTTTGTAGATATCAGGCCTCTGATGTATGTCTTACAGTAATACATGACCTTGATTATGGTCACTATAATCATGCTCTCCCTATCTCTCTCTATCCCCCTCTCTCTCATGTTAAATGAATGAATGTGTGCTACAGTCACAGACTCCTTTGGCATGTTCACCAGCACACACACCTAGAGAAGAGAGAGGAGAGTTCCAGCTACATTAAACACAGAGTAGAGCCGGATGGCGAGCAAACCTGGCCTTGCCTGGCCCAGCGTGTATGGAGTGCTGGAGTACGGGTTAAATGCTGAAGATACATTTTGGTTGAATGAATTCAGTTGTGCAACTGATTAGGCATCCCCTTTCCCACACACACATACTCATTTACAAATAGGACTCCATAATACTTTAAAGTTCTGTGATCACTGAGAACATAGATATGAGTACACACACAAACACACACAAACACAAAGAAAGCATGCAGTGAGACCCAGTTGGTAAACGCTACACACATCTGACAGATGTTGGTGTGAGCCTGTGGTGCAGACCCAGACTGACTGCTCTGCTCAGTTTCTTTATCTCTGAATCTGCCTCTCACTCCTCTAATGGAGACCTGCAAAGAAAAAAGAGATTAAACAAAACATTGATCATAGAGAACAACAAGGCAATTACATAACATTATATACGTTGTATTGATATGTGTGTGTATGGCGATAGGATGTGGAGTGTGTGTCAGCCTGACGGAACCGCATCTTTTGAACAAACTGTATATAATGATGGGTTAAGAATTAACATACCAGACCAGAGAGACGTTGAGCTGCAGCTTTACGTTTAAAGTGGTTTGAACTCTGAATCTCAACACGAGGTAGAGATGATAAACTCACCCCCTACAAACTCACCTCCTGAACAATCACTGGTACAATCACTGGTACGGCTGATTAGCTGTTCTAAGTATCTAGAAAAGGGAATTGAATTGAATTCTACTACTCTGCTCAAACCATCGTATTACGCTACTCTCATCACACTACTGGGAACCATCGACACGGCTGGCTAGCATATCTTCAAAGAGGCAGCTTCAGGAGCGAATGGAAGGAAAATCAACTATGTAGTTCTGTTCAGGACTACACAACAAGTCACCGGATACCAGACAACTACAGAGAAGAACAACTGTAGAAGACTTGTTAGAACCATTTTGGGACAATTAGAGCCTTACAAGCTTGCTGCAAAAAGGCCCAACCCCCTTTCCAAGGCCCTGTCCACTGAGAGAATCCAAGGCATTTCACGTAAATACATTCATGATTTCTTACTTCAAGTGGGCGGCGATTCATGTGCAAAGTATAAGAGAGAGTAGTTTCTACATGTGTCAATGTTAACTGTCTCTGTCCCTCTCTCTCACTATCTCCATGTCTTTTGTAACAAGCAGCCGTATTGTTGTCAGTCCGCTAGGGAACTGTGTATGTTTATCCTGTGTTACCATTTAATTAAGAAGTAAATAAATAATTAAACTAATTTGTGTCATACTGAATCATAAGTAAGGCTTGGGTTTTTGCAGATGCAAGTAGGTTACGACTGTTCAGAATCATGATATGATAAGAGGTTATGAAAAATAAATAGACTGTTTATAGATGTGATAAGTAAAGACCTTTAGAGTTTAATTCGGGAGATGGTAACTCTTTAAAGAACCGCTCTTGTGGTGCCCCAGATCCCAATGAGATAATTGTTACATGATTAATTTAATCGGGTAACAATTAAACATATTTAGGTAATTAGATAAATCTTCAGATTAATGTTAAAGTCAAATCACGACATATTGGTGCCCTATGCAAGGCATCTAAAACAGAATTAGGCCTTAATGCTGAATTAGTCCTCTACATGAATGGTGGAGCAAATTACATTATACCCAGAAAGAGCAATAGGCAGGATTGTCATTGAGTGTGTGTGTGTGTGTTTCCTTTCAACCAGATAGCAGGGAGAAATTGACTCTGTTGTTGAATACCTGACAAAGGGCAGAGTGTATAGGGGGAATTATTAAGTTTCGAGAGCTACGACATAAGGGTCAGCCGATTTAAAGAAATTTGAGAAGATATATTTGTTTGGCAGAAGCAAAGTATTACTTCTCTCTTGCGCTCTTCAGGAGCGTGAGTAGACACGGCGAGTATATATTTATGTTACTGTGTATTACTGTAGCATTATAGCAAGAAAGACTGATTGGGTTGAACGTGAGACGTCGTTAGTAAACCACCGTTCACCAATTGAAGAGGACCGTTTTGTGCTTGAAGCGAACATTCTTGTACAAGAACAACTTGCTTTGCATTAGCTAAGCTAGCAAACCCGAGAGAAGCCGCCTTTGCTCGAATCCCATATGATTTGTATTTGTATTTATTATGGATCCCAATTTGCTGCTGCCAAAGCAAAAATAAGGCAGTTTATACAATTTTCAAACATTACAATACATTCTGTCATGCAGGTGAAAGAGGACCCAAAAGCGACTTGGCGAAAACAGAGTCTTTAATCCAGTAAAGTAAATACAATCAAAAAAAACACAACTTTCACTCGAAATGACGAGGACAAACTGGAGACTCGATCTTGAACAGCAGGTGAACAGCAGGTTGCCTCGGGAAGGCACTTGAACCAGACAGACTCAGACACCTGCTCACCACGCAGCATCTGAGGAAAACACGACACGACAGGGCGATACACAAACACAGCACGGTGAATTCTAGACAAGGAACCGACAGGACAGGAACGGAACACAAAGGAAGAAATAGGGACTCTAATCAGGGGAAAGGATCGGGAACAGGTGTGGGAAGACTAAATGATTGATTAGGGGAATAGGAACAGCTGGGAGCAGGAACGGAACGATAGAGAGAAGAGAGAGCGAGAGAGTGAGAGAGGGAGGGGGAGAGAGAGGGATAGAAAGAGGGAAAGAACCTAATAAGACCAGCAGAGGGAAACGAATAGAATGGGAAGCACAGGGACAAGACAAGATAATAAATGACAAAACATGACAACATTCACAGATATCGCAACACACTGTGTGCCTTCAGGCCCCTACTCCACCACTATGAACATATCTACAGTACTAAATCCATGTGTATCTATAGTGCGTATGTTATAGTGTGTGTGTGTGCTTGTGTATGCATGTGTGTCTGCCAATGTTTGTGTTGCTTCACAGTCCCCGCTGTTCCATAAGATGTTTTTTAAATCTAATCTAATTTTACTGCTTGCGTCAGTTACTTGATGTGGAATAGAGTTCCATTTAGTCATGGCTTCATGTAAAAGAAACATCCCTTTTTTGGGACCCTGTCAAATAACTTCAACAGATCTTCATTGTAAAGGGTTTAAACACTGTTTCCCATGCTTGTTCAATTAACCGTAAACAATTAATGAACATGCACCTGCAGAAAGGTTGGTAACTTCTTTGGGATACGTGTGGTATTTTTATGTCCGGATGAAAAGCGTGCCCAAAGTAAACTACCTGCTACTCAGGCCAAGAAGCTAGGATATGCATATAATTGGTAGATTTGGATAGAAAACACTAAATCTGTTAAAATAATGTCTGTGAGTATAACAGAACTGAATTGGCTGGCGAAACCCTGAGGACGAACCATTAAAAAAAGAAAATTCCGCATACCACTGATTTCAATGCCTGGCACTTTTATAATAGGGCAAAATCGTCCCCGATTGCAGTTCCTATGCATGCCTATCCTCAATTTAAAGGGATAACCAGATTCCTTTTTTCTATGACTTCCCTAAGGTGTCAACACTCTTTAGACATAGTTTCAGGCTTTTATTTTGAAAAATGAGCAAGAAAGATCACATTGCGTAAAAGGATAGGTGGGGGCTCTCAGAGTGAGTTTTGCCTAACAGAGTAAAGCTGTCATGTATTGTCATATTATGTCTTGTTCCTGTTCTTTCTCTTCACTCTGTCTCCCTCTGCTGGTCGTATTAGGTTACCTTCTCTTCCTCTCCTTCCCCCAGCTGTTCCTCATGTTCTCTAACTACCTCGTTCACCCTTTTCCCACCTGTTCCCTTTTTCCCTCTGATTAGGTCTCTATATTTCTCTCTCTGTTCCTGCTTCTGTCTTTGTCAGATTCTCGTTTGAGTTTCTCATGCCAGAACCAAACTATCGTCTCGTTTGGTTCACCCTTGTCCCGTCCTGTCGGAATCTGCCTGTTCATCTGATGCTACGTGTGATCAGGTACCTCTGTCCTCTACGACCCACGCCTAACCAGAGAGACCAGCAGTCTGTCGCCGCTAACCCAGCTATTCTCCTCTGCTGCTAAGAAGGGGACTCTTCTGAAAGTATCAGAAGGACTTTATGATTCATTTGTCGCCCTCTCTGCGGGTTGTCTATTTTGCCATTTATATACATCTGAAGAGGATCTATGTCTTCCCTGTGTTTTGACATTAAAGGATTCTGTATTTGTTAAACCGCTTTTGGGTCCTCACTCACGTGCATAACAAAAGCGGCCATTGTTTCTCCCAATCCTATTGAAAAACCTACACTCACGGTTGATATATTATCGGATATATATTTTAAAAACAACCTGAGGATTGATTATAAAAAACTTTGACATGTTTCTGTGGACATTATGGATATTATTTGGAATTTTTGTCTGCGTTGTCATGACCGCTCTTTCCTGTGGATTTCTGAACATAACGCGACAAACAAACGGGGGTATTTGGATATAAAAATAATCTTTATGGAACAAAAGGAACATTTGTTGTGTAACTGGGAGTCTCGTGAGTGAAAACATCCGAAGATCATCAAAGGTAAACGATTAATTGATTGCTTTTCTGATTTTCGTGACCAAGCTACTTAATGCTTAGTGTACATAATGTTTTGTTATGCTATCGATAAACTTACACAAACGCTTGGATTTCTTTCGCTGTAAAGCATCATTTCGAAATCTGAGACGACAGGTGGATTAACAAAAGGCTAAACTGTGTTTTGCAATACTGCACTTGTGATTTCATGAATATGAATATTTTTTTGTTAAATTATTTGACTGTGGCGCTATGCTATTCAAAGGTTGCTGATGACAATTATCCCACTTAAAACCTCTTGGGGCTAGGGGGCAGAATTTTCACTTTTGGATAAATAGCGTGCCCAATTTCAACTTCCTGCTACTCATGCCAGGAATATAAGATATGCATATTATTCATAGATTTGGATTGAAAACACTCTGAAGTTTCTAAAACTGTTTGAATCATGTCTGTGAGTATAACAGAACGTATGGAGCAGGCAAAACAGAGAGAGGCAAAAAAATAAAATTCTGAACAGTTAGTCCTCGGGGAAGCGGTAGGATGATGGTCGGATTTGCGTTTATCATCGAAGGAATGAGTGTTACACCGAGGCCTGTACTCTGGAGCGGGATCGATTTGGAGGTGGAGGGTCCGTCATGGTCTGGGGTGGTGTGTCACAGCAACATTGGACTGAGTTTGTTGTCATTGCAGGCAATCTCAATGCTGTGCGTTACAGGGAAGACATCCTCCTCCCTCATGTGGTACCCTTCCTGCAGGCTCATCCTGACATGACCCTCCAGCATGACAATGCCACCAGCCATTCTGCTCGTTCTGTGCTGCAAGACAGGAATGTCAGTGTTCTGCCATGGTCAGCGAAGAGCCCGGATCTCAATCCCATTGAGCACGTCTGGGAACTGTTGGATCGGAGGGTGGGGGCTAAGGCCATTCCCTCCAGAAATGTCCGGAAACTTGCAGGAGCCTTGTTGGAAGAGTGGGGTAACATCTCACAGCAAGAAATGGCAAATCTTGTGCAGTCCACGAGGAGGAGATGCACTGCAGTACTTAATGCAGCTGGTGGCCACACCAGATACTGACTGTTACTTGTGATTTTGATCCCCCTTTTGTTCAGAGACACATTGTTCAATTTCTGTTAGTCACATGTCTGTAGAACTTGTTCAGTTTATGTCTCAATTATTGAATCTTGTTATGGTCATACAAATATTTACACATGTTAAGTTTGCTGAAAATAAACGCAGTTGATAGTGAGAGGATGTTTCTTTTTTTCCTGAGTTTAGTACTGTGTGCCTCCCATAGTCTTTTCTGGACTTGAGGACTGTGAAGAGACCTCTTGTGGCATGTCTTGTGGCGTATGCATGTGTATCCAAGCTGTGTGCCAGTAGTTGAGACAGGCAGTTCGGTGCATTCAACCTCTCATAAATAAAGTAGTGATGAAGTCAATCTCTCCACTTTCAGCCAGTAGAGATTGACATGGATATTATAAAAATTAGCTCACTGTGTACATCCAAGGGCCAGCCGTGCTGCCCTGTTCTTAGCCAATTGCAAGTCCTTTCTTGTGGCACCTGACCACATGGCTGAACAGTAGTCAAGGTGCGACAAAACTAGGGCCTGTAGGACCTGCCTTGTTGATAGTGTTGTTAGGAAGGCAGTGTTATGCTGGTGAATGAGGACCCAAAAGCGACTTGGCGAAAACAGAGTCTTTAATCCAGTAAAGGAAATATGCAATACTCCTAGACAAATCGGAGCGGTAAATAAAGCATAAAAAACAATTCCACCCGTAATGACGAGAACAGACTGGAGACTCGATCATAAACTGTAGGTTGCCTCGGGAAGGCACTTGACCGTAGCAGACTCAGACACTTGCTCACCACGCAGCATCTGAGGGAAACACGACACGACAGGGCGATACAAAGACATAGCACGGTGAACAATATACAAGGATCCGACAGGACAGAAACGGAAGACAAGGGGAGAAATAGGGACTCTAATCAGGGGAAAAGATAGGGAACAGGTGTGTGATTGATTAGGGGAATAGGAACAGCTGGGAGCAGGAACGGAACGATAGAGAGAAGAGAGAGAGGGAGGGAGAGAGAAAAAAGGGAACGAACCTAAAAAGACCAGCAGGGGGAAAACGAACAGAAGGAAAAGCAAAATGACAAGACAATATAAGACAAAACATGACAGGCAGAGCATCGCTCTGTTAGAGACAGTCTTCTCCCCATCTTAGCTACTACTGCATCAATATGTTTTGACCATAACAGTTTACAATCTAGTGTTACTACAAGCAGTTTAGTCATCTCAACCCACTTAATTTCCATATTAGTTCTTAATATATTTAATTGAGGTTCAGGGTTTAGTGAGTGTTTTGTTCCAAATACAGTGCTTTAGTTTTAGAAATATTTAGGGCTAACTTATTCCTTGCCACCCACTCTAAAATTGAATGCAGCTCTTTGTTGAGTGTTGCAGTCATTTCAGTTGCAGTAGTAGCTGACGCGTTGAGTCATCCGCATACTTAGAAACTCTGGCTTTACTCAGTCAGTGGCATGTCGTTAGTAAAAAATGTCAAAAGCAAGGGGCCTAAACAGCTACACTGGGGAATTTCTGATTCTAACTGGATTATATTTGATAGGCTTCAATTAAGAACACCCTCTGTGTTCTGTTAGACAAGTAACGTTTTATCCACATTATAGCCGGGGTTGTAAAGCCAAAACACATACGTTTTTTCCAGCAGCAGGCTATGATCAATAATGTCAAAATATGCACTGAAGTCTAACAAGACAACCCCACAATAATTGTATCATCAGTTTCTCTCAGCCAATCATCAGTCATTTGTGTAAGTGCTGTGCTTGTTGAGTGTCCTTTCTTATAAGCATGCTGAAATTCTGTATACATTTGTTTACTGTAAAATACCATTGTATCTGGTCAAACACAATTTTTTTCAGAAGTTTACTAAGGGTTGGTAACAGGCTGATTGGTCGGCTATTTGAGCCAGTAAAGGGGGCTTTACTGTTCTTGGGTAGCGGAATGACTTTAACTTCCCTCCAGGCTTGAGGGCACACGCTCTCTAGTAGGCTTAAATTGAAGATGTGGCAAATAGGAATGGCAATATCGTCTGCTATTATCCTCAGTAATTTTCCATCTAGATTGTCAGACCCTGGTGGCTTGTCATTGTTGATAGACAACAATCATTTTTTCCTTGGGGACCGAGATGTTTCTCACCATAGAGCTGCCTATGATGACAGCTAGTAATGGTGAATGGGCCGGTCTTTCAGGCAGCCTCACAGTCTGGTTAGGCTGGGAGCTCCAAGGATCTGGACCCTAGGTAGAAGCCACCGGAGAGGGAGACAGAGACGAGGAGGAAGACACAGGTACCTCCAGATACAATTTTGATTGGGAAGCCACCACAGACGAAGGCGCCAGAACCTTTATATCCAAGGCGGCAAAGCTGTTTCTGGTCTGTGTCAGATCTGGAGACCCCATTGCCATCCAACATCTCCTTGGAGACCCCATTGCCAGAGGATGCCTTCTTCGACTTCCATGGCGAGTGACGTACTTCCATGGCTTGTTGGTTGGGTCGAGATCAGCTCCGTTCACCAGGGAAGGAGACCCCTTCGGGGATGGAACCCTGCCTAGCACCGGCCAATCGGCTGTGGAGAGCCGGCATGGCGGCGACACTTCCACCAGACCAGAGCGCCGTCCGGCTACAGGGGTGGAAGAAAAATAAAAAGTAGGTGGGTGTGTGTTCCCCAGTAGCTTATGTAGGTTTGCTACTTGCTTGCTAAGAGTAGCTACTTCGCTCCTGTACTCCCCCGCAAGCAAGCAGTTGCTATATTGAAAGTCAACGCGGTCCACATTGTCCCGGAACAAAGCAAAATAAACGCAGCTCCTGCAACATTGAAAACGTTCAATAGTGGCCTCCAATTGAGACCGCTGAGCCAGCTAGGCTAGCTGATCTTTCGCGTCTCTCGCCCTATATTTGGAATCTGGCAGGATCCCGGGACAGATGGCAGCGCTCACAGCAATTTAGCCCAATAGAGCCGCAGGATTCAAAATAAAATAAAAATACATAAAAACACTGTCAGCTTTTAAACCAAGGTCTTTAGTTTGGGTTTCAAAGTTCAACAGGTTTCAGTTTCGGCGTTCGACAGCGTTCAACAACAACAAACATACGTTGCGCTCTAATGCCGTCGAAATCGCTACAGAATGTTTCAACTTTCAGGGTAAGTGACCCCTTGTGGTGAAGAATCACCCCTGAAATGTTTTTGAAAAAATTAATGTCCAATGTGAGGGCAAAACGTCTTCTCACATCTGCAACAACTGGTTACACTTATAATATCCAACCAAAATCATCCGATTGGATATCTTTAATCATTCGATTTAACAAGGAAGTTAAATTGCCTAACAAACATCTTTACCAGGTTGATAATTCAGATAAGGACCAAATTAATTTGTTCCAACCAATGAGACATTTTAAACTTTTCCATGCAGCGATGCTTTCAGGTTATTTGAAGTTTATTTCCCAGATAGCCTACACAGGTATGATTAATCATTTACATTGCTAAATCAGTTAATAAACTTGCTTTTGCAAGTTCATTGAAGTCAACTCAACATTACTGATCCAGGATTGATGATTCATTAATGCCTATAAATTTATTAAAATATTTTTTCAGCTCCCAATGAGTCAAAACCCAAACTTAAATAATAAATATAATAATGAGCAAGCTATCAGAGGGGGTGGCCATCATTCCCCCGCTAATAAGTGAAAACCACGCTTAGGTACCATCTGGAGGAACTCCAGAAAAGTCACGAGCTACAGCGTGACTACCCAACAAAGCAACCAAGCTCGCAAACGTAGCTCGGTACAAAAATGAGTGAGGATGACAGAAGGTTTCAGACGTTGCCTCTCTCTGTGTCCCTTGGTTTTTTCCTCTTGGCCATTCTGGACAGAGCTATATCTTCTTTGTATACATCAATGATGTTGCTCTTGCTGTTGGTGATTCTCTGGTACACCTCTATGCAGACGACACCATTCTGTATACTTCTGGCCCCTCTTTGGACACTGTGTTAACTAACCTCCAGACGAGCTTCAATGCCATACAACTCTCCTTCCGTGGCCTCCAACTGCTCTTAAACGCAGGGAAAACTAAATGCATGCTATTCAACCGATCCCTGCCTGCACCTGCTCGCCCGTCCAGCATCACTACTCTGGACAGCTCTGACTTAGAATAGGTGGACAACTACAAATACCTAGGTGTCTCGTTAGTGTTATGCA
>NW_025752037.1:0-13640 GCF_021184085.1 Oncorhynchus gorbuscha | reverse complement strand
TTGTAGAGACTACCAGCCAGAGAGAAGAGAGGTCTGGAGATACTGACTGTTTGTAGAGACTACCAGCCAGAGAGAGGAGAGGTCTGGAGATACTGACTGTAGAGACTACCAGCCAGAGAGAGAGAGGGTCTGGAGATACTGACTGTCCAGCCAGAGAGAGGAGATCTGGAGATACTGACTGAAGAGACTACCAGCCAGATAGAGAGAGGTCTGGAGATACTGACTGTAGAGACTACCAGCCAGAGAGAGAGGAGAGGTCTGGAGATACTGACTGTAGAGACTACCAGCCAGAGAGAGAGGAGAGGTCTGGAGATACTGACTGTAGAGACTACCAGCCAGAGAGAGGAGAGGTCTGGAGATACTGGCTGAAGAGACTACCAGCCAGAGAGAGGAGAGGTCTGGAGATACTGACTGAAGAGACTACCAGCCAGAGAGAGGAGAGGTCTGGAGATACTGACTGTAGAGACTACCAGCCAGATAGAGGAGAGGTCTGGAGATACTGACTGAAGAGACTACCAGCCAGAGAGAGAGGAGAGGTCTGGAGATACTGACTGAAGAGACTACCAGCCAGATAGAGGAGAGGTCTGGAGATACTGACTGTAGAGACTACCAGCCAGAGAGAGAGGAGAGGTCTGGAGATACTGACTGTAGAGACTACCAGCCAGAGAGAGAGGAGAGGTCTGGAGATACTGACTGTAGAGACTACCAGCCAGAGAGAGGAGAGGTCTGGAGATACTGACTGAAGAGACTACCAGCCAGAGAGAGGAGAGGTCTGGAGATACTGACTGTAGAGACTACCAGCCAGAGAGAGGAGAGGTCTGGAGATACTGACTGAAGAGACTACCAGCCAGAGAGAGAGGAGAGGTCTGGAGATACTGACTGAAGAGACTACCAGCCAGATAGAGGAGAGGTCTGGAGATACTGACTCTAGAGACTACCAGCCAGAGAGAGGAGAGGTCTGGAGATACTGACTGAAGAGACTACCAGCCAGAGAGAGGAGAGGTCTGGAGATACTGACTGAAGAGACTACCAGAGAGAGAGGAGAGGTCTGGAGATACTGACTCTAGAGACTACCAGCCAGAGAGAGGAGAGGTCTGGAGATACTGACTGAAGAGACTACCAGAGAGAGAGGAGAGGTCTGGAGATACTGACTCTAGAGACTACCAGCCAGAGAGAGGAGAGGTCTGGAGATACTGACTGTAGAGACTACCAGCCAGAGAGAGAGGAGAGGTCTGGAGATACTGACTGAAGAGACTACCAGCCAGAGAGAGGAGAGGTCTGGAGATACTGACTGAAGAGACTACCAGCCAGAGAGAGAGGAGAGGTCTGGAGATACTGACTCTAGAGACTACCAGCCAGAGAGAGAGGAGAGGTCTGGAGATACTGACTCTAGAGACTACCAGCCAGAGAGAGAGGAGAGGTCTGGAGATACTGACTGAAGAGACTACCAGCCAGAGAGAGAGGAGAGGTCTGGAGATACTGACTGAAGAGACTACCAGCCAGAGAGAGGAGAGGTCTGGAGATACTGACTGAAGAGACTACCAGCCAGAGAGAGAGAGAGAGGTCTGGAGATACTGACTGAAGAGACTACCAGCCAGAGAGAGGAGAGGTCTGGAGATACTGACTGAAGAGACTACCAGCCAGAGAGAGGAGAGGTCTGGAGATACTGACTGTAGAGACTACCAGCCAGAGAGAGGAGAGGTCTGGAGATACTGACTGAAGAGACTACCAGCCAGAGAGAGAGGAGAGGTCTGGAGATACTGACTGAAGAGACTACCAGCCAGAGAGAGGAGAGGTCTGGAGATACTGACTGTAGAGACTACCAGCCAGAGAGAGGAGAGGTCTGGAGATACTGACTGAAGAGACTACCAGCCAGAGAGAGGAGAGGTCTGGAGATACTGACTGAAGAGACTACCAGCCAGAGAGAGGAGAGGTCTGGAGATACTGACTGAAGAGACTACCAGCCAGAGAGAGAGGAGAGGTCTGGAGATACTGACTCTAGAGACTACCAGCCAGAGATAGAGGAGAGGTCTGGAGATACTGACTGAAGAGACTACCAGCCAGAGAGAGGAGAGGTCTGGAGATACTGACTGTAGAGACTACCAGCCAGAGAGAGGAGAGGTCTGGAGATACTGACTGTAGAGACTACCAGCCAGAGAGAGGAGAGGTCTGGAGATACTGACTGTTTGAAGAGACTACCAGCCAGAGAGAGGAGAGGTCTGGAGATACTGACTGAAGAGACTACCAGAGAGAGAGGAGAGGTCTGGAGATACTGACTGTTTGAAGAGACTACCAGCCAGAGAGAGAGGAGAGGTCTGGAGATAATGACTGAAGAGACTACCAGCCAGAGAGAGAGGAGAGATCTGGAGATACTGACTGAAGAGACTACCAGCCAGAGAGAGGAGAGGTCTGGAGATACTGACTGTAGAGACTACCAGCCAGAGAGAGGAGAGGTCTGGAGATACTGACTGTAGAGACTACCAGCCAGAGAGAGGAGAGGTCTGGAGATACTGACTGTAGAGACTACCAGCCAGAGAGAGGAGAGGTCTGGAGATACTGACTGTAGAGACTACCAGCCAGAGAGAGGAGAGGTCTGGAGATACTGACTGAAGAGACTACCAGCCAGATAGAGCAGAGGTCTGGAGATACTGACTGAAGAGACTACCAGAGAGAGAGGAGAGGTCTGGAGATACTGACTCTAGAGACTACCAGCCAGAGAGAGGAGAGGTCTGGAGATACTGACTGAAGAGACTACCAGAGAGAGAGGAGAGGTCTGGAGATACTGACTCTAAAGACTACCAGCCAGAGAGAGGAGAGGTCTGGAGATACTGACTGTAGAGACTACCAGCCAGAGAGAGGAGAGGTCTGGAGATACTGACTCTAGAGACTACCAGCCAGAGAGAGAGGAGAGGTCTGGAGATACTGACTGAAGAGACTACCAGCCAGATAGAGGAGAGGTCTGGAGCTGCTGACTACCTACGTAATGTCTAGTATACCATTGACATGGAGCATTCCGGTAACTATTCACATAATTACATGTCAATACATGTGATTGACAAGCAGCTAAAAAGAAAACTATTGACAGCCTGTGTTCATTCACATCTGCAGTACCTGAATAAAAATAACAGTCAATGTTGGTGTAAGCCCCTGTAAAAAAAAATGCATTCCTTATTCCCTTCCTCAACCAGAAACACTGATCTACAGTAACACGACTGGATTGGTTTAGGGTCATTTCAGGGGAAACCACACATTCACTTATTCTGAATAATGTCCGAATCGGTGACTGTTGGCTACTTCAACAAAGGAAGGTACAAGGCATTCTAGAACAGTTAAGAACTTGGGCTTTAATGACAGTTTGCCCCCGAGGAATGGAGGAGGATATTTCTGTGGTTTGGTTTTGAATATGGATGCCTGCTTCTGCTGCTTCAGGGTGGAGAGACCGATGGAGAGAGGGAGAAAGTTGGGGGAGGGGGGGGTGGAGAGAGGAAGAAAGAAAGACAGATGGGGGGGGGTGGAGAGACTGATGGAGAGAGGGAGAAAGATGGGGGGAGGGGGCGGGAGAGAGGGAGAAAGATGGGGGGGAGACTGATGGAGAGAGGGAGAAAGATGGGGGGTGGAGAGACTGATGGAGAGAGGGAGAAAGATGGGGGAGAGACTGATGGAGAGAGGGAGAAAGATGGGGGGGAGAGATGGGGGGGGGGAGAGACTGATGGAGAGAGGGAGAAAGATGGGGGGAGGGGGCGGGAGAGAGGGAGAAAGATGGGGGGGGAGACTGATGGAGAGAGGGAAAAGATGGGGGGTGGAGAGACTGATGGAGAGAGGGAGAAAGATGGGGGGAGAGACTGATGGAGAGAGGGAGAAAGATGGGGGGAGAGATGGGGGGGGGGAGAGACTGATGGAGAGAGGGAGAAAGATGGGGGGAGACCGATGGAGAGAGGGAGAAAGATGGGGGAAGAGACTGATGGAGAGAGGGAGAAAGATGGGGGGAGACCGATGGAGAGAGGGAGAAAGATGTGGGGAAGAGACTGATGGAGAGAGGGAGAAAGATGGGGGACCGATGGAGAGAGGGAGAAAGATGGGGGGTGGAGAGACTGATGGAGAGAGGGAGAAAGATGGGGGGGGGTGGAGAGACCGATGGAGAGAGGGAGAAAGATGGGGGGGTGGAGAGACTGATGGAGAGAGGGAGAAAGACAGATGGGGGGCTGTGGGGGGGCTGTGTCGAATAAGTCTGGGTAGATGTTATTAGACCGTAAACAAGCCCCTTACAATCTGATGGGTTTTTATGGGCCAGTCTGTTCACACATACACACCACAGTCTATAGCTGTGATACAGACTGGTATGAAAGTGTGCATTTATAATATGATATGAAGTTTAATTATCTTCCTCTAAATCCTCCAGTAGTTTGTAAAGCCTCTGCAGATGGCCTCCATGTGAAAACGGTTAACTTGTCTGTTCAGTCTGGATCTCTGTGTACCTAGTGGTTAGAGTGTAGAGGTGGCAGGGTAGCCTAGTGGTTAGAGTGTAGAGGTGGCAGGGTAGCCTAGTGGTTAGAGTGTAGAGGCGGCAGGCTAGCCTAGTGGTTAGAGGGTAGAGGTGGCAGGTAGCCTAGTGGTTAGAGTGTAGAGGTGGCAGGTAGCCTAGTGGTTAGAGTGTAGAGGTGGCAGGTAGCCTAGTGGTTAGAGTGTAGAGGTGGCAGGTAGCCTAGTGGTTAGAGTGTAGAGGTGGCAGGTAGCCTAGTGGTTAGAGTGTAGAGGTGGCAGGGTAGCCTAGTGGTTAGAGTGTAGAGGTGGCAGGTAGCCTAGTGGTTAGAGTGTAGAGGAGGCAGGGTAGCCTAGTGGTTAGAGTGTAGAGGCGGCAGGGTAGCCTAGTGGTTAGAGTGTAGAGGCGGCAGGGTAGCCTAGTGGTTAGAGTGTAGAGGAGGCAGGTAGCCTAGTGGTTAGAGTGTAGAGGCGGCAGGGTAGCCTAGTGGTTAGAGTGTAGAGGCGGCAGGGTAGCCTAGTGGTTAGAGTGAAGAGGCGGCAGGGTAGCCTAGTGGTTAGAGTGTAGAGGGGGCAGGGTAGCCTAGTGGTTAGAGTGTAGAGGTGGCAGGGTTAGTCTAGTGGTTAGAGTGTGGAGGCGGCAGGGTAGTCTGGTGGTTAGAGTGTAGAGGCGGCAGGGTAGCCTAGTTGTTAGAGTGTAGAGGCGGCAGGGTAGTCTAGTGGTTAGAGTGTAGAGGTGGCAGGGTTAGTCTAGTGGTTAGAGTGTAGAGGCGGCAGGGTAGCCTAGTGGTTAGAGTGTAGAGGCGGCAGGGTAGCCTGGTGGTTAGAGTGTGGAGGCGGCAGGGTAGTCTGGTGGTTAGAGTGTGGAGGCGGCAGGGTAGTCTGGTGGTTAGAGTGTAGAGGCGGCAGGGTAGCCTAGTTGTTAGAGTGTAGAGGCGGCAGGGTAGTCTAGTGGTTAGAGTGTAGAGGTGGCAGGGTAGCCTAGTGGTTAGAGTGTAGAAGCGTCAGGGTAGCCTAGTGGTGAGTGTTGGACTAGTAACCGGAAGGTTGCAAGTTCAAATCCCTGAGCTGACAAGGTACAAATCTGTCGTTCTGCCCCTGAACAGGCAGTTAACCCACTGTTCCTAGGCCGTCATTAAAAATAAGAATTTGTTCTTAAACTGACTTGCCTGGTTAAATAAAGATAAAATAAAAATTATGAAATTGTGAAATAAAAATGAATGGGCATTTTATCCAACTCTTTGCAGAGATCACAGAAAATCATTATGACATCATCACTGCTCGCTGACTTGCCTAGTTAAATAAAGGTTAAATTAAAAATAAATGATGTTGTCCGTCCTGAAGTGGTTATTTGGTTCACACGGTTGGTGATGCTTTCTGACACCTGATATTAAATCTTTGAAACACTCAGTCTGGTGACTCGGGTCA
Source organism: Oncorhynchus gorbuscha (assembly GCF_021184085.1). Classification (NCBI taxonomy): domain Eukaryota; kingdom Metazoa; phylum Chordata; class Actinopteri; order Salmoniformes; family Salmonidae; genus Oncorhynchus; species Oncorhynchus gorbuscha. The sequence goes on along the minus strand of NW_025752037.1, from coordinate 7,733 downwards.
TTCGAGGCTTAGGCAGGTTTCTGAAATGTCTAGTGTGGCAACTATGCGTGTGTACATGGTTGTGTGTATGTAGTTATTTAGTGTCTGTTTGGGTGGGTGTGTGTGTGGTTGTTAATCTGATCACTGGGCTAGTCTATACAGCGGCTGTAACTACTGTCTGAAAAGGTATTTGGTTTAATATCCGCAGTTCCCATCTGTGATCTGAATATTGTGGACGTAGTATAACGTCATAACATGAAGTCCCACCCAGTCTGACATGGCTCTATGGGTTCACCTCCTACCACATGGCTCTATGGGTTCACCTCCTACCACATGACTCTATGGGTTCACCTCCTACCAGACATGGCTCTATGGGTTCACCTCCTACCACATGGCTCTATGGGTTCACCTCCTACCACATGACTCTATGGGTTCACCTCCTACCACATGGCTCTATGGGTTCACCTCCTACCAGACATGACTCTATGGGTTCACCTCCTACCACATGGCTCTATGGGTTCAGCTCCTACCACATGACTCTATGGGTTCACCTCCTACCAGACATGACTCTATGGGTTCACCTCCTACCAGACATGACTCTATGGGTTCACCTCCTAACACATGACTCTATGGGTTCACCTCCTACCAGACATGACTCTATGGGTTCACCTCCTACCAGACATGACTCTATGGGTTCACCTCCTACCAGACATGACTCTATGGGTTCACCTCCTAACACATGACTCTATGGGTTCACCTCCTACCAGACATGACTCTATGGGTTCACCTCCTACCAGACATGACTCTATGGGTTCACCTCCTACCAGACATGGCTCTATGGGTTCACCTCCTACCACATGGCTCTATGGGTTCACCTCCTACCACATGACTCTATGGGTTCACCTCCTACCACATGGCTCTATGGGTTCACCTCCTACCAGACATGGCTCTATGGGTTCACCTCCTACCACATGACTCTATGGGTTCACCTCCTAACACATGGCTCTATGGGTTCACCTCCTACCAGACATGACTCTATGGGTTCACCTCCTATCACATGGCTCTATGGGTTCACCTCCTACCAGACATGATTGTATTCTCATTTCATAGGTGGCACATTTAAAGTCTAACCTGTTTTATTCCTATCACATGAACTAAGAGACTATATACCTCTTGTTTACCCCTCTCCCATGAACAGAACATTATGGACTGTAAGCCTACAGGACTAAAATAATCTCCATTGAAAAGGGCTTTTTTTTAAGGCCCAGGACTAGTCTTAATCTAGGTCCTTGAAACTGGCGCAATAAAGTGGAGTTTATACAGGCATATAAACATGTGTTCACATCTGTTTCCACATTTATCGGGAATGGAATGTCTCATTTAGAATCTTGTTCCATGATTCAGTTTGTGGACCGACATTCTGAGGCTCATTTCTGACCGTTCTGTTTTAGCTTGTCATCACAAGGAGCTCAAGTCAAGAATCGATTTCATTCTCTCTCTCTCTCTCTCTCTCTCTCTCTCTCTCTCTCTCTCTCTCTCTCTCTCTCTCTCTCTCTCTCTCTCTCTCTCTCTCTCTCTCTCTCTCTCTCTCTCTCGACAAACAAAAGGAAAATAAACAAGGCAAATTAACAATCAGAAATTAACAATAAACATTACACTCACGTGCTTTAAAATAATATAGACATTTAAAACGTTATATTATTGGCTATGTATGGTGTTGTAACAATGTGCAAAGTATGATAGGAAAGATACACTATATATACAAAAGTATGTGAACACCCCTTCAAATTAGTGGATTCAGCTATTTCAGCCACACCTGTTGCTTACAGGTGTATAAAATTGAGCACACAGCCATGCAATCTCCATAGACAAACGTTGGCAGTAGAATGACCTTACTGAAGAGCTCAGTGACTTTCAACGTGGCACCGTCATAGGATGCCACCTTTCCAACAAGTCAGTTCATCACATTTTTGCCCTGCTAAAGCTGCCCGGCTAAACTGTAAGTGCCTTTATTGTGGAGTGGAAACGTCTAGGAGCAACACCAGCTCACAGGACGGGACCACTGAGTGCTGAAGTGCATAACTCTTAAAAATAGTCTGTCCTCGGTTGCAACACTCACTACCGAGTTCCAAACTGCCTCTGGAAGCAACGTCAGCATAATAATGGTTCGTCGGGAGCTTCATGAAATGGGTTTCCATGGCCGAGCAGCCGCACACAAGCCTAAGATCACCAACGCTACAGCATACAATGGCATTCTAGATGATTCTGTGCTTCCAAACTTTCCAACAGTTTGGTGAATGTCACACCCTGATCTGTTTCACCTCTTTGTGCTTGTCTCCACCCTCCTCCAGGTATCGCCCATCTTCCTCATTATCCCCAGTGTATTTATACCTGTGTTCTCTGTTTGTCTGTTCCCAGTTTGTTTTGTTTTTGTTTTGTTTGTCAAGCCTACCAACGTTCTCCCCTTGCTCCTGTCTTTTTCTAGTTCCTGATTTCTAGTTTTCCCGGTTTTGACCATTCTGCCTGCCCTGACCCTGAGCCTGACCTCTGTCTGCCCTGACCCGGAGCCTGACCTCTGTCTGCCCTGACCCGGAGCCTGTCTGCCATTCTGTACCTTATGGACTCTGATCTGGATTACTGATCTCTGCCTGCCTTTGACCTGACATTCGACAATGTCTGCATCTGGGTCTTCTCCTGAAACATGATAGTATGAACTGGCCATGATTGACCCAGCAGACTCGGACCATCTCCTTCCAAGGAGCCACCATTGCAAGGCATAAGGAATTGCTTTGTAGTCTTATGGTTTCAGACCATGGCCGAACGCCATGACCGAGTGTTGAACACATTGCTGGAGCAATTCCACAGTTACCATGGCAGGCTACCATGACGGTAACTTCCAAGCCTGTCAGTAACCCGGTTGTTAGTAGCAACGCCTCCCCGTACACCCCGATTTACCTGGGAACCCCGCTTACCTGTCGGGCGTTTCTCGCTCAGTGTTTCCTCATCATCGAGCTGCAGCCCTCCTCCTTCCCCTCGGATCGCTCTAAGATAGTGTACCTGATCACGCTGAGGTCCGTGAGGGCTCTCGCCTGGGCTAGGGCAGTATGGGAACAACAGTCGGCCGTATGCTTCAGTCTGGAGGAGTTTGTGGCGGAGGTGAAGAAAGTTTTTGATGCTCCATTGTCCGGGAGAGAGGCTGCCCGGAAGTTACTCCAGCTTGTGGCAGACTATGCAGTGGATTTTCGCACGTTGACAGCTGATAGTGCCTGGAACCCGAAGCGCTGTTCGACATGTTCCTGCACGGAGTATTGGAAGAAGTAAAGCACAAGCTTGCAGCCCGGGAACTACCGACGGATCTCGACTCGCTCATCGCCTTGACCATTCGGATTGATGGGTGACTACGTGAGCGAAGGAAGGAGAGTAGGTTCAATTTATCTCACCCGCCCATGGCTTCTACCTCGCCTCCGAGACATCTCGGAAGTCCCCAATGGCGCCATTGCCGAGAGAACCCGTGGCTACCCGAGTTCCCCCCTGACGATCTCCAAAGTCTGCCAATTCACCTTTTCCCGAGCGGATGCAACTCGGCAGAGCTAGGCTGTCCCTAGCCGAATGGCTATACAGGCTTCACGCAAAGAGTTGCTTGTATTCCCGGGACTAGTGGTCATTTCGTGGCCACCTGTCCACTAAAATAACAGGCTCACCGGTAGTAGCGCGTATTCTGGTGGGACATACGGATAACTTTCCTTCTCCCCTTACTCTCTCCCTTTTTCATGCCATCTTGCTGTGTGGGAACCAGTTAATCTCTCTGGGTACTCATCGAGTCTGGGGCCGATGACAGCTTTATGGACCGCTACCCTGGCGTCCGAGCTGGGCATCCCCACTGAGCCCCTCTCCATTCCCATGGATGTTAGTGCGCTGGACATGCGCTCTATAGGCCGGGCCACTTCGACTTCCGCCGCAACGTCCCTATGACTGCGGGATCGACCTTCTCCCAGGTACCACTTCGTCCTGGAGAAGACTATTCTCTGTCGGGTCTGGAGACCAAGGCTACTAGCTGCAGGGTTCATCCGTCCTTCTACCTCCCACGCCAGCATAGGGTTCTTCTTTGTGGAGAAGAAGGACAAAACCCTGCGCCCGTGCATCGGCTACTGGGGCCTCAACGACATCACAGTGAAGAACCGCTGGGATCAAACCCATGTCTCACAGTCCTTTTGTTTCCATTTTGAGACTAAATTGAAAATGCAAATAAGCCTACGTTGTCTAATTATCTATTATTATTATTATTACTAATAATGACTTTTATTTTGTAAAGTGGTTTCTTGCATCATACAACACAATACAATGCAATTTACGGTCACCTATTTGGCCCGTGGTTTTACAGGCAATGTAAAACATCATTAATTAGTGTCAAGCCCTTTATAATGTAAAAACGTATGAACTTAACACCACATATAGGCTATATCATAGAAATCAACAGCTATTTCCAGGTGGTAATGTTATGGGATTTGCTCCATTGGTTTTGTTGGTAGACCCACGTTATGCTCCAATAGCCAACCTATTGGCTACTATTCTAAAACTGTAAAGGTAAAGCCTCAGTGTTCACTGGAAAAGACGGAAGTTGCACAATATTCTCACAACGATCAATTTTCCGCTCATAAGACCTCAAATTTGCCCAGTGCCTCCAAACATTGAAGGGAACATTGGTCAAAACATTTGTCAGGAGGTTAGGAAGTGCATCTCAGTTTCCTCCTCATTTTGTGGGCAGTGAGCACATGGTCTGTCTTCTCTTGAGAGCCAGGTCTGCCTACGGAGGCCATTCTCAATAGCAAGGCTATGCTCACTGAGTCTGTACATAGTCAAAGCTTTCCTTAAGTTTGGGTCAGTCACAGTGGTCAGGTATTCTGCCACTGTGGACTCTCTGTTTAGGGTCAGTCACAGTGGTCAGGTATTCTGCCGCTGTGGACTCTCTGTTTAGGGTCAGTCCCAGTGGTCAGGTATTCTGCCACTGTGGACTCTCTGTTTAGGGTCAGTCACAGTGGTCAGGTATTCTGCCACTGTGGACTCTCTGTTTAGGGTCAGTCACAGTGGTCAGGTATTCTGCCACTGTGTCTCTCTGTTTAGGGTCAGTCCCAGTGGTCAGGTATTCTGCCACTGTGTACTCTCTGTTTAGGGTCAGTCACAGTGGTCAGGTATTCTGCCACTCTCTGTTTAGGGTCAGTCACAGTGGTCAGGTATTCTGCCACTGTTTAGGGTCAGTCACAGTGGTCAGGTATTCTGTTTAGGGTCAGTCACAGTGGTCAGGTATTCTGCCACTGTGGACTCTCTGTTTAGGGTCAGTCACAGTGGTCAGGTATTCTGCCACTGTGTACTCTCTGTTTAGGGTCAGTCACAGTGGTCAGGTATTCTGCCACTGTGTGCTCTCTGTTTAGGGTCAGTCACAGTGGTCAGGTATTCTGCCACTGTGTACTCTCTGTTTAGGGTCAGTCACAGTGGTCAGGTATTCTGCCACTGTGTACTCTCTGTTTAGGGTCAGTCACAGTGGTCAGGTATTCTGCCACTCTCTGTTTAGGGCCAGTCACAGTGGTCAGGTATTCTGCCACTGTGGACTCTCTGTTTAGGGTCAGTCACAGTGGTCAGGTATTCTGCCACTGTGGACTCTCTGTTTAGGGTCAGTCACAGTGGTCAGGTATTCTGCCACTGTGGACTCTCTGTTTAGGGTCAGTCACAGTGGTCAGGTATTCTGCCACTGTGGACTCTCTGTTTAGGGTCAGTCACAGTGGTCAGGTATTCTGCCACTGTGGACTCTCTGTTTAGGGTCAGTCACAGTGGTCAGGTATTCTGCCACTGTGGACTCTCTGTTTAGGGTCAGTCACAGTGGTCAGGTATTCTGCCACTGTGGTATTCTGACTCTCTGTTTAGGGTCAGTCACAGTGGTCAGGTATTCTGCCACTGTGCACTCTCTGTTTAGGGTCAGTCACAGTGGTCAGGTATTCTGCCACTCTCTGTTTAGGGCCAGTCACAGTGGTCAGGTATTCTGCCACTGTGGACTCTCTGTTTAGGGTCAGTCACAGTGGTCAGGTATTCTGCCACTCTCTCAGTTTAGGGGTCAGTCACAGTGGTCAGGTATTCTGCCACTGTGTACTCTCTGTTTAGGGTCAGTCACAGTGGTCAGGTATTCTGCCACTCTCTGTTTAGGGACAGTCACAGTGGTCAGGTATTCTGCCACTGTGTACTCTCTGTTTAGGGTCAGTCACAGTGGTCAGGTATTCTGCCACTCTCTGTTTAGGGGTCAGTCACAGTGGTCAGGTATTCTGCCACTCTCTGTTTAGGTCAGTCACAGTGGTCAGGTATTCTGCCACTGTGTACTCTCTGTTTAGGGTCAGTCACAGTGGTCAGGTATTCTGCCACTGTGTACTCTCTGTTTAGGACACAGTCAGATATTCTGCCACTGTGGACTCTCTGTTTAGGGTCAGTCAGTTTCCTGTGCCACTTGGACTAGGGTCAGTCACAGTGGTCAGGTATTCTGCCACTGTGGACTCTCTGTTTAGGGTCAGTCACAGTGGTCAGGTATTCTGCCACTGTGGACTCTCTGTTTAGGGTCAGTCACAGTGGTCAGGTATTCTGCCACTGTGGACTCTCTGTTTAGGGTCAGTCACAGTGGTCAGGTATTCTGCCACTGTGGACTCTCTGTTTAGGGTCAGTCACAGTGGTCAGGTATTCTGCCACTGTGGACTCTCTGTTTAGGGTCAGTCACAGTGGTCAGGTATTCTGCCACTGTGGACTCTCTGTTTAGGGTCAGTCACAGTGGTCAGGTATTCTGCCACTGTGGACTCTCTGTTTAGGGGGTCAGTCACAGTGGTCAGGTATTCTGCCACTGTGGACTCTCTGTTTAGGGTCAGTCACAGTGGTCAGGTATTCTGCCACTGTGGACTCTCTGTTTAGGGTCAGTCACAGTGGTCAGGTATTCTGCCACTGTGGACTCTCTGTTTAGGGTCAGTCACAGTGGTCAGGTATTCTGCCACTGTGGACTCTCTGTTTAGGGTCAGTCACAGTGGTCAGATATTCTGCCACTGTGGACTCTCTGTTTAGGGTCAGTCACAGTGGTCAGGTATTCTGCCACTGTGTACTCTCTGTTTAGGGTCAGTCACAGTGGTCAGGTATTCTGCCACTGTGGACTCTCTGTTTAGGGTCAGTCACAGTGGTCAGGTATTCTGCCACTGTGTACTCTCTGTTTAGGGTCAGTCACAGTGGTCAGATATTCTGCCACTGTGGACTCTCTGTTTAGGGTCAGTCACAGTGGTCAGGTATTCTGCCACTGTGGACTCTCTGTTTAGGGTCAGTCACAGTGGTCAGGTATTCTGCCACTGTGGACTCTCTGTTTAGGGTCAGTCACAGTGGTCAGGTATTCTGCCACTGTGGACTCTCTGTTTAGGTCAGTCACAGTGGTCAGGTATTCTGCCACTGTGGACTCTCTGTTTAGGGTCAGTCACAGTGGTCAGGTATTCTGCCACTGTGGACTCTCTGTTTAGGGTCAGTCACAGTGGTCAGGTATTCTGCCACTGTGGACTCTCTGTTTAGGGTCAGTCACAGTGGTCAGGTATTCTGCCACTGTGGACTCTCTGTTTAGGGTCAGTCACTGTGGACTCTCTGTGGTCAGGTATTCTGCCACTGTGGACTCTCTGTTTAGGGTCAGTCACAGTGGTCAGATGTGGATCTCTGTTTAGGTCCACTGCCACTGTGGACTCTCTGTTTAG
>NW_025752036.1:7500-10000 GCF_021184085.1 Oncorhynchus gorbuscha | reverse complement strand
AATCCCATCATAGTGTCTATAATACTGTAAGGGGTTCTTCTCCATAGATTATAGTAAATCCCAGGACATAGTGTCTATAATACTGTAAGGGTTCTTCTACATAGATCATAGTAAATCCCAAGTCATAGTGTCTATAATACTGTAAGGGGTTCTTCTACATAGATCATAGTAAATCCCAGGTCATAGTGTCTATAATACTGTAAGGGGTTCTTCTCCATAGATCATAGTAAATCCCAGGACATAGTGTCTATAATACTGTAAGGGGTTCTTCTACATAGATCATAGTAAATCCCAGGTCATAGTGTCTATAATACTGTAAGGGGTTCTTCTACCTCGAAGACTATAGTAGATCCCAGGTCATAGTGTCTATAATACTGTAAGGGGTTAATCTAGAAGACCATAGTAAATCCCAGGTCATAGTGTCTATAATAGTGTAAGGGGTTCTTCTACATAGACCATAGTAAATCCCAGGTCATAGTGTCTATAATACTGTAAGGGGTTAATCTAGAAGACCATAGTAAATCCCAGGTCATAGTGTCTATAATACTGTAAGGGTTTCTTCTACATAGATCATAGTAAATCCCAGGTCATAGTGTCTATAATACTGTAAGGGGTTATTCTACATAGATCATAGTAAATCCCAGGTCATAGTGTCTATAATACTGTAAGGGGTTAATCTACATAGATCATAGTAAATCCCAGGTCATAGTGTCTATAATACTGTAAGGGTTAATCTAGAAGATCATAGTAAATCCCAGGTCATAGTGTCTATAATACTGTAAGGGGTTCTTCTACATAGACCATAGTAAATCCCAGGTCATAGTGTCTATAATACTGTATAATCTACTAGTAAGGGGTCATAGTGTCTATAATACTGTCTTCTACATAGATCATAGTAAATCCCAGGTCATAGTGTCTATAATACTGTAAGGGGTTATTCTACATAGACCATAGTAAATCCCAGGTCATAGTGTCTATAATACTGTAAGGGGTTAATCTACATAGATCATAGTAAATCCCAGGTCATAGTGTCTATAATACTGTAAGGGGTTAATCTAGAAGATTATAGTAAATCCCAGGTCATAGTGTCTATAATACTGTAAGGGGTTATTCTACATAGATCATAGTAAATCCCAGGTCATAGTGTCTATAATAAACTCACATAGTTGCTGTCACAAACTGCGCTAAAATCCTTTCCCCACATGGTTCCCACATGCTGAGCACTTATTGGCTGCTTTTCCTTCATTCTACAGTCTGACTCATCCCAAACCATCTCAATTGGGTTGAGGTCGGGTGATTGTGGAGGCCAGGTCATCTGATGCAGCACTCCATCACTCTCCTTCTTGGACAAATAGCCCTTTCACAGCCTGGAGGTGTGTTGGGTCATTGACCTGTAGAAAAACAAATGATAGTTCCACTAAGCCCAAACCATATGGGATGGCGTATCTGTGGTAGCCATGCTGGTTACGTGTGCCTTGAAATCTAAATAAATCACAGACAGTATCACCAGCAAAGCACTCCCACACCATAACACCTCCTCATCCATGCTTCACAGTGGGAAATACACATGCAGAGATCATCCGTTCACCCACAATGCATTTCACAAAGATATGTCGGTTGGAACCAAACAATCTCCAATTTGGACTCCAGACCAAAGGACACATTTCCACCGGTCTAATGTCCATTGCTTGTGTTTGTTGGCCCAAGCTAGTCTCTTCTCCTTATTGGTGTCCTTTAGTAGTGGTTTCTTTGCAGCAATTCCATCATGAAGTCTCCTCTGAACAGTTGATGTTGAGATGTGTCTGTTACTTTAACTCTGTGAAGCATTTATTTGGGCTGACATTTCTGAGGCTGGTAACTCTAATGAACTTCTCCTCTGCAGCAGAGGTACCTCTGGGTCTTCCTTTCCTGTGGCAGGTCCTCATGAGAGCCAGTTTCATCATAGCCATTGTTGCTTTTTGCGACTGCACTTCTTGAAATGTTTTTTATTGACTGACCTTCATGTCTTAAAGTAATGATGGACTGTTGTTTCTCTTTGCTTATTTGAGCTTTTCTTACCATAGTATGGACTTGGTCTTTTACCAAATAGGGCTCTTCTGCATACTACCCCTACCTTGTCACAACACAACTGATTAGCTCAGGCGCATTAAGAAGGAAAGAGACACCACAAATTTACTTTTAAGAAGGCACATCTGTTAATTGAAATGCATTCCAGGTGACTACCTCATTAATTAAGCTGGTTGAGAGAATGCCGAGAGCGTGCAAAGCTGTCATCAAGGCAAAACGTGCCTATTTGAAGAATCTAAAATCTAAAATATATTTTGATTTTGTTAAACACTTTTGTTGATTACTACATGATTCCATATGTGTTATTTCATAGTTTTGTCCTACAGTGTAGAACATGTTAAAAACAAAGACAACCTATTGAATGAGGAGATGTTCTGAACCTGGTACGTTCATTTTAACAGTGTAGAACGTGTTAAAAATAAAGACAACCTAT
>NW_025752036.1:0-2500 GCF_021184085.1 Oncorhynchus gorbuscha | reverse complement strand
AGGGGACGGACCAGGTGTGGGGACTGACCAGGGGATGTACCAGGTGTGGGGACTGACCAGGTGTGGGGACTGACCAGGTGTGGGGACTGACCAGGGGACTGACCAGGTTTGGGGACTGAACAGGTGTGGGGACTGACCAGGTGTGGGGACTGACTAGGGGACTGACCAGGTGTGGGGACTGACCAGGTGTGGGGACTGACTAGGGGACTGACCAGGTGTGGGGACGGACCAGGGGACGGACCAGGTGTGGGGACTGACCAGGTGTGGGGACTGACCAGGTGTGACTGACCAGGGGACTGACCAGGTGTGGGGACGGACCAGGGGACGGACCAGGTGTGGGGACTGACCAGGGGATGTACCAGGTGTGGGGACTGACCAGGTGTGGGGACTGACCAGGTGTGGGGACTGACCAGGGACTGACCAGGTTTGGGGACTGACTAGGGACTGACCAGGTTTGGGGACTGACCAGGTGAGGGGACTGGCTAGGGGACTGACCAGGTGTGGGGACGGACCAGGGACTGACCAGGTGTGGGGACTGACCAGGGATGTACCAGGTGGGGACTGGACCAGGTGTGGGGACTGACTAGGGGACTGACCAGGGGACTGACCAGGTGTGGGGTCTCACCAGGTGGGGTACTGACCAGGGACTGACCAGGTGTGGGGACTGACCAGGTGTGGGGACTGGAACAGGTGTGGGGACTGACCAGGGGACTGACCGGGTTTGGGGACTGACCAGGGGACTGACCAGGTGTGGGGACTGAACAGGTGGGGACTGACCAGGTGTGGGGACTGACTAGGGGACTGACCAGGGGTCTGACCAGGTGTAGGGACTGACCAGGGGACTGACCAGGTGTGGGGTCTGACCAGGTAGGTGTGGGGACTGACCAGGTGTGGGGATTGACCAGGTGTGGGGATTGACTAGCTGTGGGGACTGACCAGGTGTGGGGACTGATCAGGTGTGGGGACGTGTGGGGGCCCACCAGGTGTGGGGTCGGACCAGGTGTGGGGACGACCAGGTGGGGTCGGACCAGGTTGTGGACTGGACCCGGTGTGGGGACTGACCAGGTGTGGGGACAGACCAGGTGTGGGGACTGACCAGGTGAGGGTCTGACCAGGTTTGGGGACTGACCAGGTGTGGGGACAGACCAGGTGGGGGACTGATCAGGTGTGGGGACTGACCAGGTGTGGGGACTGACTAGGGGACTGACCAGGGGACTGACCAGGTGTGGGGTCTCACCAGGTGTGGGTACTGACCAGGGGACTGACCAGGTGTGGGGACTGACCAGGTGGGGGGACTGAACAGGTGTGGGGGACTGACCAGGGGACTGACCGGGTTTGGGGGACTGACCAGGGGACTGACCAGGTGGGGACTGAACAGGTGTGGGGACTGACCAGGTGTGGGGACTGACTAGGGGACTGACCAGGGGTCTGACCAGGTGTAGGGACTGACCAGGGGACTGACCAGGTGTGGGGTCTGACCAGGTAGGTGTGGGGACTGACCAGGTGTGGGATTGACCAGGTGTGGGGACTGATCAGCTGTGGGGATTGACCAGGTGTGGGGACTGATCAGGTGTGGGGACTGACCAGGTGTGGGGACGTACCAGGTGTGGGAGTCGGACCAGGTGTGGGGGCGATACCAGGTGTGGGGTCGGACCAGGTTTGTGGACTGACCCGGTGTGGGGACTGACCAGGTGTGGGGACAGACCAGGTGTGGGGACTGACCAGGTGGGGGACTGACCAGGTGTGGGGACTGACCATGTGGGGACTGACCAGGTGAGGTCTGACCAGGTTTGGGGACTGACCAGGTGTGGGGACAGACCAGGTGGGACTGATCAGGTGTGGGGACTGACCAGGTGTGGGGACTGACCAGATGTGGGGACTGACCAGGTGTGGGGACTGACCAGATGTGGGGACTGACCAGATGTGGGGACTGACCAGGGGACTGACCAGGTGTGGGGACTGACCAGATGTGGGGACTGACCAGGGGACTGACCAGGTGTGGGGACTGACCAGATGTGGGACTGACCAGGTGTGGGGACTGACCAGATGTGGGGACTGACCAGGTGTGGGGACTGACCAGATGTGGGGACTGACCAGATGTGGGGACTGACCAGGGACTGACCAGGTGTGGGGACTGACCAGATGTGGGACTGACCAGGTGTGGGGACTGACCAGATGGGGACTGACCAGATGTGGGGACTGACCAGGGACTGACCAGGTGGGGACTGACCAGGTGTGAGGGACTGACCAGATGTGGGACTGACCAGGTGTGGGTACTGACCAGGGGACTGACCAGGTGTGGGGACTGACCAGGTGTGGGGACTGACCAGGGGACTGACCAGGTGTGGGGACTGACCAGGTGTGGGGACTGACCAGGGACTGACCAGGTGTGGGGACTGACCAGGTTTGGGGACTGATCAGGTATGGGGACTGACCAGGTGTGGGGTCTGACCAGGTGTGGGGTCGGACCAGGTGTGGGGGCGTACCAGGTGTGGGGTCT
>NW_025752035.1:7500-12500 GCF_021184085.1 Oncorhynchus gorbuscha | reverse complement strand
GAGTAGAGGAGAGCGGAGTAGGGGAGAGTAGTGGAGAGATGAGACGAGAGGAGAGAGGGCAGAGGAGAGAGGAGATTAGATCAGAGGAGAGTAGAGGAGAGAAAGGACAGCAGAGGAGAGTAGAAGAGAGAGGTGAGAGGAGATGACAGTAAATGATGGTAGAGGAGAGTAGATGAGAGGGGAGAGGATGTGAGAGGAAAAGAGAGAAAAGGGCAGAGGAGAGAGAGAAGTATTGAGAGTAGAGGAGAGTGGAACAGATTAGAGTAGAGGAGAGTAGGACAGAGCAGAGTAGAGTAGAGTAGAGTAGAGTAGAGTAGAGGAGAGGAGAGGAGAGGAGAGGAGAGGAGATAGGAGTGTAGAGCAATGTAGAATGGAGAGGAGAGGAGAGGAGAGGAGAGGAGAGGAGAGGAGAGTAGAGTAGAGTAGAGTAGAGTAGAGTAGAGTAGAGTAGAGTAGAGTAGAGGAGAGGAGAGGAGAGGAGAGGAGATAGGAGTGTAGAGCAGTGTAGAATGGAGAGGAGAGGAGAGGAGAGGAGAGGAGAGCAGAGGAGAGGAAAGGAGAGGAGAGGAGAGGAGAGGAGAGGAGAGAGAGAGAGAGGAGAGAGGGGAGAGGAGAGGAGAGGAGAGAGAGGAGAGGAGAGGAGAGGAGAGGAGGGGAGAGGAGAGACAGAGGAGAGAAGAAGAGATGGGGGAGAGTGGAGAGGAGGGGAGAGGAGAGATTAGAGCAAAGTAGAGGACTGTAGAAAGGACAGCAGGGGAGAGTAGAGGAGAGAGGAGTGTAGAGGAGAGAGGAGCAGAGAGTAAGGGAGAGTAGTCGAGAGGAGAGGGCAGAGTAGAGTAGAGAGTACTGCAGAGTGGAGGAGAGGAGAGGAGATGAGGAGAGGAGAGGAGAGAGAGGAGAGGAGAGGAGAGGAGAGGAGAGGAGAGGAGAGGAGAGGAGAGAGCAGAGGAGAGAGCAGAGTATAGGAGAGAGGAGAGGAGAGAGGAGCAGAGTAGAGTAGAGAGTACTGCAGAGTGGAGGAGAGGAGAGGAGAGGAGAGGAGAGGAGAGGAGAGGAGAGGAGAGGAAAGGAAAGGAGAGGAGAGGAGAGGAGAGGAGAGGAGAGGAGAGTAGAGGAGAGGAGAGGAGAGGAGATAGGAGTGTAGAGCAGTGTAGAATGGAGAGGAGAGGAGAGGAGAGAGAGGAGAGGAGAGAGAGAGGAGAGGAGAGAGAGGAGAGGAGAGAGAGGAGAGGAGAGGAGAGGAGAGGAGAGGAAAGGAGAGGAGAGGAGAGGAGAGGAGAGGAGATAGGAGTGTAGAGGAGAGAGGAGCAGAGAGTAAGGGAGAGTAGTCGAGAGGAGAGGGCAGAGTAGAGTAGAGAGTACTGCAGAGTGGAGGAGAGGGGAGAGGAGAGGAGGAGAGGAGAGGAGAGGAGAGAGCAGAGGAGAGAGCAGAGTATAGGAGAGAGGAGAGGAGAGAGGAGCAGAGTAGAGTAGAGAGTACTGCAGAGTGGAGGAGAGGAGAGGAGAGGAGAGGAAAGGAAAGGAGAGGAGAGGAGAGTAGAGTAGAGGAGAGGAGAGGAGATAGGAGTGTAGAGCAGTGTAGAATGGAGAGGAGAGGAGAGGAGAGAGGAGAGGAGAGGAGAGGAGAGGAGAGGAGAGGAGAGGAGAGGAGAGGAGAGGAGAGAAGAGCAGAGCAGAGCAGAGGAGAGGAGAGGAAAGGAGAGTAGAGTAGAGTAGAGGAGAGGAGAGGAGAGGAGAGGAGAGGAGAGGAGTGTAGAGCAGTGTAGAATGGAGAGGAGAGGGAGAGGAGAGGAGAGGAGAGGGCAGAGGAGAGGACGAGATGGGGGAGTGGAGAGGAGGGGAGAGGAGAGATTAGAGCAAAGTAGAGGACTGTAGAAAGGACAGCAGGGGAGAGTAGAGGAGAGAGGAGTGTAGAGGAGAGAGGAGCAGAGAGTAAGGGAGAGTAGTGGAGAGGAGAGGGCAGAGTAGAGTAGAGAGTACTGCAGAGTGGAGGAGAGCAGAGGAGAGGAGAGGAGAGGAGAGGAGAGGAGAGGAGAGGAGAGGAGAGGAGAGGAGAGGAGAGGAGAGGAGAGAGAGGAGAGGAGAGGAGAGGAGAGGAGAGGGAGAGGAGAGGAGAGGATTAGGAGATTTAGAGGAGAGAGTTAGAATGGAGAGGGAGAGTGAGAGAGTGAGAGGAGAGGAGAGGAGAGGAGAGAGGAGAGGAGAGGAGAGGAGAGAGAGGAGAGGAGAGGAGAGAGAGGAGAGGAGAGGAAAGGAGAGAGAGGGAGAGGGCAGAGGAAAGGAAGAGATGGGGAGAGTGGAGAGGAGGGGAGAGGAGATTAGAGCAAAGTAGAGGACTGTAGAAAGGACAGCAGGGAGAGTAGAGGAGAGGGAGGTAGAGGAGAGAGGAGCAGGAGAGTAAGGGAGAGTAGTGGAGAGGAGAGAGGCAGAGTAGAGCAGAGAGTACTGCAGAGTGGAGGAGAGAGAGAGGGAGAGGAGAGGAGAGTGAGAGGAGAGGAGAGGAGAGGAGAGGAGAGGAGAGGAGAGGAAAGAGGAGAGGAATAAACAAAGAGAGAGAGTATATATATATATATATTATTATTACATAAGTATACTACCAAGTGGAGGAGAGGAGAGAGGAGAGGAGAGTAGAGTAGAGTAGAGTTAGAGTACAGGTAAGTGAGAGTAGAGTAGAGGAGAGGAGAGGAGAGGGGAGAGGAGATAGGAGTGTAGAGCAGTGTAGAATGGAGAGGAGGAGAGGAGAGGAGAGGAGAAGGAGAGGAGAGGAGAGGAGAAGGAGAGGAGAGGAGAGAGAGGAGAGAGAGGAGAGGAGAGAGGAGAGAGGAGAGATGAGGAGGAGAGGAGAGAGAGGAGAGGAGAGGAGAGAGAGAGAGTAGGTAGCAGAGGAGAGAGAGGAGAGGAGAGAGGAGAGATGAGAGGAGAGGTAGAGTATGAGGAGAGGAAGAGGAGAGGAGAGAGAGAGGAGTAGGAGAGGAGAGTGAGAGGAGAGGAGAGGAGAGAGGAGAGGAGAGGAGAGGAGAGGGCAGAGGAGAGGAAGAGATGGGGAGAGGTGAGTAGGTAGGGAGAGGAGAGATTAGAGCAAAGTAGAGGACTGTAGAAAGGACAGCAGGGGAGAGTAGAGGAGAGAGGAGTGTAGAGGAGAGAGGAGCAGAGAGTAAGGGAGAGTAGTGGAGAGGAGAGGGCAGAGTAGAGTAGAGAGTACTGCAGAGTGGAGAGAGGAGAAGGAGAGGAGAGGAGAGGAGAGAAGGAGAGAGAGGAGAGGGAGAGGAGAGAGAGAAGGAGAGGAGAGAGGAGAGGAGAGGAGAGAGAGAGAGGAGAGGAGAGGGAGAGAGCAGAGGAGAGAGCAGAGTATAGGAGAGAGGAGAGGAGAGAGGAGCAGAGTAGAGTAGAGAGTACTGCAGAGTGGAGGAGAGGAGAGGAGAGGAGAGTAGAGTAGAGTAGAGTAGAGGAGAGGAGAGGAGAGGAGAGGAGAGGAGAGGAGAGGAGAGAAGAGGAGAGGAGAGGAGAGGAGAGAAGATGAGAGAGAGGAGAGGAGAGGAGAGGAGGGGAGAGGAGAGGAGAGCAGAGGAGAGGAGAGAAGAGCAGAGGAGAGGAAAGGAGAGTAGAGTGGAGTAGAGTAGAGTAGAGGAGGGGAGAGGAGAGGAGAGCAGAGGAGAGGAGAGAAGAGCAGAGGAGAGGAAAGGAGAGTAGAGCAGAGGAGAGGAAAGGATAGTAGAGTAGAGTAGAGTAGAGTAGAGTAGAGTAGAGTAGAGTAGAGTAGAGGAGAGGAGAGGAGAGGAGAGGAGAGGAGAGGAGATAGGAGTGTAGAGCAGTGTAGAATGGAGAGGAGAGGAGAGGAGATGAGAGGAGAGGAGAGGAGAGAAGATGAGAGGAGAGGAGAGGAGAGGAGAGGAGAGGAGGGGAGAGGAGAGGAGAGCAGAGGAGAGGAGAGAAGAGCAGAGGAGAGGAAAGGAGAGTAGAGTAGAGTAGAGTAGAGTAGAGTAGAGTAGAGTAGAGTAGAGTAGAGTAGAGTAGAGTAGAGTAGAGGAGAGGAGAGGAGAGGAGAGGAGAGGAGAGGAGAGGAGAGGAGAGGAGAGGAGAGGAGAGGGAGAGGAGAGAGAGAGATAGGAGTGTAGAGCAGTGTAGAATGGAGAGAGAGGAGAGAGAGAGGAGAGGAGAAGAGAGGAGAGGAGAGGAGAGAGAGAGGAGAGAGAGAGGAGAGGAGAGGGAGAGGAGAGGAGAGGAGAGGAGAGGAGAGGAGAGGAGAGGAGAGGAGAGGAGAGGAGAGGAGAGGAGAGGAGAGGAGAGGAGAAAGGACAGCAGTGGAGAGTAGAAGAGAGAGGTGAGAGGAGATGACAGTAAATGATGGTAGAGGAGAGTAGATGAGAGGGGAGAGGATGTGAGAGGAAAAGAGAGAAATGGGCAGAGGAGAGAGAGAAATATTGAGAGTAGAGGAGAGTGGAACAGATTAGAGTAGAGGAGAGTAGGACAGAGCAGAGTAGAGTAGAGTAGAGTAGAGTAGAGTAGAGTAGAGTAGAGTAGAGGAGAGAGAGGGAGAGGAGAGGAGAGGAGAGAGAGGAGAGGAGAGGAGATAGGGAGTGTAGAGCAGTGTAGAATGGAGAGGAGAGGAGAGGAGAGGAGAGGAGAGGAGAGGAGAGGAGGAGGAGAGGAGAGGAGAGGGAGAGGAGAGGAGAGGAGAGGGAGAGGGAGAGGAGAGGGAGAGGAGAGGAGAGGAGAGGAGAGGAGAGGAGAGAGCAGAGGAGAGAGCAGAGTATAGGAGAGAGGAGAGGAGAGAGGAGCAGAGTAGAGTAGAGAGTACTGCAGAGTGGAGGAGAGGAGAGGAGAGGAGAGTAGAGTAGAGTAGAGTAGAGTAGAGTAGAGTAGAGTAGAGTAGAGTAGAGTAGAGTAGAGGAGAGGAGAGGAGAGGAGAGGAGAGGAGATAGGAGTGTAGAGCAGTGTAGAATTGAGAGGAGAGGAGAGGAGAGGAGATGAGAGGAGAGGAGAGAAGAGGAGAGGAGAGG
>NW_025752035.1:0-2500 GCF_021184085.1 Oncorhynchus gorbuscha | reverse complement strand
AGTGTTTCCTAAATGTTGGGTCAGGGCAGGTCCCTCTTATGGCTTCAGACTGGGTTGTGACATTTTGCCAAACTGAAGTCAAGACACTTGAAATTATGTTTTTCAGACAGTTCTGATGGAACTATTCTGATTCCTACAGACAACCATCAGTACTCATCAGCAGCCTAAGACTGGTAACGTCCAAAAACAGCCCCATACATATTTATAGGAACTATTGTCTAGTGAGACAAGTCTTTTAGGAGATTACCTACTGTTCAAGGGTTTTTCCTTATTTTGAATATTGTCTAGATTGTAGAATAATAGTGAAGACATCAAAACTTATAAAATACCACATATGGAATCATGTAGTAATGAAAACAATATTTTACATTTAGATTTCTTTGCAAAGTAGCCACTCTGTTCTTCAGTAGAAGTTGTACACACTGGATAGTAATTGTGTAACATTAAATGTAATATTGTATATGTGCCATGCAGTATATTACTGTATAGCCCAGGCTATCAGAGTCAGCATGAATTTGAATCTAAGCATGCCTTTCTGACTCTCAAACTCTTCCACTTTTCCTGTCTCCCAACTCATTACAATCTACATCAATCAAATATACACATCTTAAAGAGGCAATCAGCAGTTGAACATTACAATCACACTCCAACATTGTTTTGCTGAAGAGCTGAGGGATGGGGCTGGAGAACCACTCAGACAGAGCTATAGATAAAGGACTGGCCATCCATGTTATCAATATTATAGTTTTAAACCATGTTTGAGGCTATACATTGTGTTTGTATACATTTCAGTTGTTTACAAACATTGAGTAAACAAAGCATATATTTTGGGTTCTGATGGGTTATGACAGTTTAACTAAACTCATGAGGCATTTTACGTTTTATTTTCTAGAGTCAATGTGTACATATCATTAATATACGTCCAGAAATGGATGTAACTCGTGCAGATTGTCCTTTTAATTAATAGCACAAAATCTCTAGTCCTAGAACCAAAATCAGGTCTGGAATCAGGTGTGAATCAGGTGGAATGAGAGAGTGTCGTCTTCATGAGGAGTGTCGGAGGTCTTCATGGAGTGATGTCTTGGTTCCTAGGTTACTTGACAGTGGAGTAGAGGAGCTGGGGTCAGCAGGGTTCTCTGTCTCTCACTTATGTCTTGTCTCCCTGAGGTTACTTGACAGTGGAATAGAGGGAGCTGGGGTCAGCAGGGTTCTCTGTCTCTCCTTATGTCTTGTCCTGAGGTTACTTGACAGTGGAATAGAGGGAGCTGGGGTCAGCAGGGTTCTCTGTCTCTCCTTATGTCTTGTCTCCTGAGGTTACTTGACAGTGGAGTAGAGGAGCTGGGGGTCCTTGGGGTTCTCTGTCTCTCCTGTCTCTTTGTCTCCCTGAGGTTGCTTGACAGTGGGTAGAGGAGCTGAGGTCAGCAGGGTTCTCTGTCTCTCCCTTGTGTCTTATCTCCCTGAGGTTGCCCTGACAGTGGGAGTAGGGAGGGAGCTGGGGTCAGCAGGGTTCTCTGTCTCTCCTTATGTCTCCCTGAGGTTACTTGGCAGTGGAGTAGAGGAGCTGGGGTCAGCAGGTTCTCTGTCTCTCCACATGTCTTGTCTCCACGAGGTTACTTGACAGTGGGTAGAGGAGCTGAATAGTCAGGGTTCTCTGTCTCCTATGTCTTGTCTCCCGAGGTTACTTGACAGTGGAACAGAGGAGCCAACAGCAGGGTTCTCTGTCTCTCCTTATGTCTTGTCTCCCTGAGGTTACTTGACAGTGGAATAGAGGAGCTGGGGTCAGCAGGGGTTCTCTGTCTCAATCTTATGTCTTGTCCAGCCCTGAGGTTACTTGACCTTATGTGGATTGCAGGTGGGTAGGAGCTGGGGTCAGCAGGGTTCTCTGTCTCACCTTATGTCTTGTCTCCTGAGGTTACTTGAGTGGAGTAGAAGGAGCTGGGGCCGCAGGTTCTCTGTCTCTCCTTATGTCTTGTCTTTCTGAGGTTACTGACAAGGAGTAGAGGAGCTGGGGTCAGCAGGGTTCTCCGTCTCTCCCCATGTCTTGTCTCCTGAGGTTACTTGAACAGTGGAACAGAGGAGCTGGGTCAGCAGGGTCTCCATCTCTCCCATGTCTTGTCTCCCTAGAGGTTACTTGACAGTGGAGGTAGAGGGAGCTGGGATCAGCAGGGTCTCTCCTTATGTCTTGTCTCCTTTGCCGATAGTCTCTTATTCCTCTGTCTCTCCTTAGGTTCCCTGGTGACAGTGGAATAGAGGAGCTGGGAGTCAGCAGGGTTCTCTGTCTCTCCTTATGTCTTGTCTCTGAGGTTACTTGACAGTGAGTAGAGGGAGCTGGGGTCCCTTGGGGTTCTCTGTCTCCCTTATGTCTTGTCTCTGAGGTTACTTGACAGTGGGTAGAGGAGCTGCGGGCCAGCAGGGTTCTCTGTCTCCACCTTATGTCTTCTCTGTCTCCTGAGGTTACTTGACAGTGAGTAGAGGAGCTGGGGTCAGCAGGGTTCTCTGT
>NW_025752034.1:0-13644 GCF_021184085.1 Oncorhynchus gorbuscha | reverse complement strand
CCTCTATCTCTATTTCTTTCTCTCCCTCCTCTCCGTCTCTTTCTCTCCTCTCTGTCTCTTTCTCTCCCTCCCTCCCTCTCTGTCTCTTTCTCTCCCTCTATCTCTATTTCTTTCTCTCCCTCTATCTCTGTTTCTTTCTCTCCTCTCTCCGTCTCTTTCTCTCCCTCTCGTCTCTTTCTCTCCCTCCCTCTGTCTCTCCCTCCTCTCTCTGTCTCTTTCTCTCCCTCTCTGTCTCTTTCTCTTCTCCCTCTGTCTCTCTTTGTCTCCCTCCCTCTCCAAGTCTCTTTCCCTCCTCTCTGTCTCTTTCTCTACCTCCCTCTGTCTCTTTCTCTCCCTCCCTCTTTCTCTCCCTCCTCTCAGTCTCTTTCCCTCCTCTCTGTCTCTTTCCCTCCTCTCTCTGTCTCTTTCTCTCCCTCCCTCTCTGTCTCTTTCTCTCCCTCCCTCTCTTTCCCCCTTTCCTCTCTCTGTCCTCTACCTCTCTATCTCTTTCTCTCCTCCCTCTCCCATCTCTTCTCCCTCTCTGTCTCTCTCCTCCCTCTCTGTCTCTTTCTCTCCCTCCCTCTCCGTCTCTTTTCTCCCTCCGTCTCTTTCTCTCCCCTCCCTCTCCTCTCTTTCTCTACCTCTCTGTCTCTTTCTCTCCTCCCTCTGTCTCTTTCTCCCCTCCCTCTCCGTCTCTTTCTCTCCCTCTCTGTCTCTTTCTCTCCCTCTCCGTCTCTTTCTCTCCCTCCCTCTCCGTCTCTCTCCCTCCCTCTCCGTCTCTTTCCCTCCCTCTCTGTCTCTTTCTCTACCTCTCTGTCTCTTTCTCTCCCTCTCCCTCTCCATCATCTCTCCCTCCCTCTCTGTCTCTTTCTCCCTCCTGTCTCTTCTCTCTCTTCCGTCTCTCCCTCCCTCTCTGTCTCTTTCTCTCCCTCTCTGTCTCTTTCTTTCTCTCTTTCCTCTCTCTCCCTTTCCCCCTCTCTGTCTCCTCTCCCTCCCTCTCTGTCTCTTTCCCTCCCTCTGTCTCTTTCTTTCTCTCCCTCTCTCGTCTCTTTCTCTCCCTCCCTCTGTCTCTTTCTCTCCCTCTCTGTCTCTTTCTCTCCCTCCTCTCTGTCTCTTCTCCCTCCCTCTCTGTCTCTTTCTCTCCTCTCTCTCTGTTTCTCTCCCTCCTCCCTCTCTGTCTCTTTCTCTCCCTCTCCGTCTCTTTCTCTCCCTCCCTCTCTCTGTCTCTCCTCTCTGTCTCTTTCTCTCCCTCTCTGTCTCTTTCTCTCCTCCCTCCCTCTCTGTCTCTTTCCCTCCTCTCCTCTTTCTCCCTTATCTCTATTTCTTTCTCTCCCTCCCTCTCTCTCTTTCCCTCCCTCTCTGTCTCTTTCCCCTCCCTCTCTATTTCTTTCTCTCCCTCCCTCTATTTCTTTCTTTCTCTCCCTCTCTCCGCCCTCTCTCCCTCTCTGTCTCTTTCTCTCCCTCTCCGTCTCTTTCTCTCCCTCCCTCTCTGTCTCTTTCTCTCCCTCTCTGTCTTTCTCTCCTCCTCTGTCTCTTTCCTCCCTCTCTGTCTCTTTCTCTCCCTCTCTCCGTCTCTTTCTCCCCTCCCTCTCGTCTCCCTTTCTCTACCTCTCTGTCTCTTTCCTCCTCTCCGTCTCTTTCTCCCCTCCCTCTCCGTCTCTCCCTCCCCCTCTCTGTCTCTCTCTCCTCTCTGTCTCTTTCTCTCTACCTCTCTCCATCTCTTTCTCTCCCTCCCTCTCCTCTCCCTCCCCCTCTGTCTCTTTCTCTACCTCTCTGTCTCTTTCTCTCCCTCCCTCTCTGTCTCTTTCTCTCCCTCCCTCTCCGTCTCTTTCCCTCCCTCTCCGTCTCTTTCTCTCCCTCTCTGTCTCTTTCTCTCCTCTCTGTCTCTTTCTCTCCTCCCTCCCTCTCTGTCTCTTTCTCTCCTCTCTCAGTTCTCTCCCTCCCTCTCTGTTTCTTTCTCTCCCTCTCTCTCTCTTTCTCTCCCCTCTCCGTCTCTTTCCCTCCCCTCTCTGTCTCTCTCCCTCCCCTCTCTGTCTCTTTCTCTCCTCTCTGTCTCTTTCTCTCCTCCCTCTCTGTCTCTTTCCCCCTCCCTCTCTGTCTCTCTCCCTCCCTCTCCGTCTCTTTCTCTCCCTCTCTGTCTCTTTCTCTCCCTCCCTCTCTCCTCCCTCTCAGTCTCTCTCCTCCCTGTCTCTTTCCCTCCCTCTCTGTCTCTTTCTCTCCCTCCCTCTCCGTCTCTCCCCTCTCCGTCTCTCTTCCTCTGTCTCTTTCTCTCCCTCTCTGTCTCTTTCTTTCCCTCCCTCTCCATCTCTTTCTCTCCCCTCCCTCTCTTTCTTTCTTGTCTCTCTCCCCTCTCCGTCTCTTTCTCTCCCTCCCTCTCCGTCTCTTTCCCTCCCTCTCTGTCTCTCCTCCCTCTCTGTCTCTTTCTCTCCCTCTCTGTCTCCCTCTCCCTCTCTCCATCTCTCTCCCTCCTCTCTGTCTCTTTCTCTCCCTCTCTGTCTCTTTCTCTCCCTCCCTCTCCGTCTCTTTTTTCTCCTCCCTCTCCGTCTCTTTCCTCCCTCTCTGTCTCTTTCCTCCCTCTCTGTCTCTTTCTCTCCCTCTCTGTCTCTCTCTCCCTCTCTGTCTCTTTCCTCCCTCCCTCCCTCTCTGTCTCTTTCTCTCCCTCTATCTCTATTTCTTTCTCTCCCTCTATCTCTATTTCTTTCTCTCCCTATCTCTGTTTCTTTCTCTCCCTCCTCTCCGTCTCTTTTCTCTCTCCTCCCCCCGTCTCTGTCTCTTTCTCTCCCTCTCTGTCTCTTTCTCTCCCTCCCTCTCCGTCTCTTTCTCCCTCCTCTCCGTCTCTTTCCTCCCTCCCTCTCCATCTCTTTCTCTCCCTCCCTCTGTCTCTTTCTCTCCCTCTCTCTCTCTCTCCCTCTCTCCCTCCCCTCCCTCTCTGTCTCTTTTCTCCCTCTCTGTCTCTTTCTCTCCCTCCCTCTCCGTTCTTTCTCCCTCCTCTCCATCTCTTTCCCTCCTCTCTGTCTCTTTCTCTACCTCTCTGTCTCTTTCTCTCCCTCTCCTCTCTCCTCTCTCCCTCCCACTGTCTCTATTTCTTTCTCTCCCCCCTCTCTGTTTCTTTCTCTCCTCCCTCTCCGTCTCTCTTTCCCTCCCTCTCTGTCTCTTTCTCTCCCTCCCTCCCTCTCTGTCTTTCTTTCCCTCCCTCTCCTCTATTTCCCTCTCCCTCTATCTCTGTTTCTTTCTCTCCCTCCCTCTCCGTCTCTTTCTCTCCCTCTCCGTCTCTTTCTCTCCCTCTCCCTCTGTCTCTCCCTCCCTCTCTGTCTCTTTCTCCCCTCTCTGTCTCTTTCTCTCCCTCTCTGTCTCTTTCTCTCCCTCTCCCTCTCTTTCTCTCCTCCCTCCCTCTCTGTCTCTTTCTCTCCCTCCCTCTCCTCTCTCTCCCTCCCTCTCCTCTCTTTCTCTCCCCTCCCTCTCTGTCTCTTCCCTCCCTCTCTGTCTCTTTCCTCCCTCTCTCTCTATTTCTTTCTCTCCCTCCCTCTCCGTCTCTCTTCCCTCCCTCTCTGTCTCTCCCTCCCTCTATCTCTCTTTTTCTCCCTCCCTCTCTGTTTCTTTCTCTCCCTCCCTCTCCCTCTCTCTCCCTCCCCTCTCCGTCTCTTTCCCTCCCTCTCTGTCTCTTTCTCTCCCTCCCCTCTGTCTCTTTTCCCTCCCTCTCTGTTCTCTTTCCCTCTCTGTCTCTTTCTCTCCCTCTCTCTCTCTTTCTCTCCTCCCTCTCCGTCTCTTTCTCTCCCTCCCTCTCCGTCTCTTTCTCTCCTCTCTGTCTCCTCTCCCTCTCCGTCTCTTTCTCTCCCTCCCTCTCCGTCTCTTTCTCTCCTCTCCCTCTCTTTCCCTCCCTCTCTGTCTCTTTCTCTCCCTCTATCTCTCCGTCTTTCTCTCCCTCCCTCTCCATCTCTTTCCCCTCTCCTTTCTCTCCTGTCTCTTTCTCTCCCTCCCTCTCTGTCGCTTTCTCTCTCCCTCTCCGTCTCTTTCTCTCCCTCTCTGTCTCTTTCTCTCCCTCCCTCCCTCTCTCCCTCTGTCTCTTTCTCTCCCTCCCCCTCCTCCGTCTCCGTTTCCCTCTCCTCTCTCTGTTTCTTTCTCTCCCTCTCTGTCTCTTTCTCTCCCTCCCTCTCCGTCTCTCCCTCCCTCTCCTCCCCTCCCTCTCTGTCTCTTTCTCTCCCTCTCCGTCTCTTTCTCTCCCTCCCTCTGTCTCTTTCCCTCCCTCTCTGTCTCTTTCTCTCCCTCCCTCTCCGTCTCTTTCCCTCCCTCTCTGTCTCTTTCTCTCCCTCTCCTCTCTGTCTCCCTCCCTTCCATCTCTTTCTCTCCCTCTCTGTCTCTTTCTCTCCCCTCTCCGTCTCTTTCTCTCCCTCCCTCTCAGTCTCTCTTTCTCCCTCTCTGTCTCTTTTCTCTCCCCTCTCCTCCCTCCCTCTCCGTCTCTCTCCCTCCCTCTCCATCTCTTTCCCTCCCTCTCTGTCTCTTTCTCTCCCTCCGTCTGTCTCTTTCTCTCCTCTCTCCTCTCTTTCTCCCTCTCTGTCTCTTTCCCTCCCTCTCTGTCTCTTTCTCTCCCTCTCTGTCTCTTTCCCTCTCCTGTCCCTCTCCCGTCTCTTTCTCTCCCTCCTCTGTCTCTCCCCCTCCTCTGTCTCTTTCTCTCCTCTCTGTCTCTTTCTCTCCCTCCCTCTCTCTTTCTCTCCCTCCCTCTCCGTCTCTTTCTCTCCCTCCCTCTCCGTCTCTTTCCTCCCTCTCTGTCTCTTTCTCTCCCTGTCTCTCTTTCTCTCCCTCCCTCTCCGTCTCTTTCTCTCCTCTATCTCTGTCTCTTTCCTCTCTATCTCTGTCTCTTTCTCTCCTCCCTCTCTCTATCTCTTTCCCTCCCTCTGTCTCTCTCCCTCTCCCTCTCTCGTCTCTTTCTCTCCCTCTCTGTCTCTTTTCTCTCCCTCCTCTCCGTCTCTTTCTCTCCCTCCCTCTCCGTCTCTTTCCCTCCCTCTCCTCTCCTCTCCCTCTCTGTCTCTTTCTCTCCCTCTCTGTCTCTTTCTCTCCCTCCTCTCCGTCTCTTTCTCTCCCTCCTCTCCTCTCTTTCCCTCCCTCTCTGTCTCTTTCTCTCCCTCTCCGTCTCTTTCTCTCCCTCTCTGTCTCTTTCTCTCCCTCCCTCTCTGTCTCTTTCCCTCCCTCTCTGTCTCTTTCTCTCCCCCCTCTCTCCGTCTCTTTCCCTCCCTCTCTGTCTCTTTCCCTCCCTCTCTGTCTCTTTCTCTCCCTCCCTCTCTGTCTCTTTCTCTCCCTCCCTCTCCGTCTCTTTCCCTCCCTCTCTGTCTCTTTCTCTCCCTCTGTCTCTTTCTCTCCCTCTCTGTCTCTTTCTCTCCCTCCCTCTCCGTCTCTTTCTCTCCCTCTCTGTCTCTTTCTCTCCCTCTCTGTCTCTTTCTCCCTCCCTCTCCGTCTCTTTCTCTCCCTCCCTCCTCTCTTTCTCTCCCTCTCTTGTCTCTTTCCCTCTCTCTCTTTCTTCCCTCCCTCTCCTCTCCCTCCCTCTCCGTCTCTTTCCTCCCTCTCCGTCTCTTTCCCTCCTCTCTGTCTCTTTCTCTCCCTCTCCCTTTCTCCCTCTCCGTCTCTTTCTCTCCCTCCCTCCCGTCTCTTTCTCTCCCTCCCTCTCTGTCTCTTTCTCTCCCTCTCCGTCTCTTTCTCTCCCCTCCCTCCCTCTCCCCTCTCTTTCTCTCCCTCCCTCTCTGTCTCTTTCTCTCCCTCCCTCTGTCTCTTTCTCTCCCTCCCCTCTCCGTCTCTTTCTCTCCCTCTCTGTCTCTTTCTCTCCCTCTCTGTCTCTTTCTCTCCCTCCCTCTCCGTCTCTTTCCCTCTCCGTCTCTTTCCCTCCTCTCTGTCTCTTTCTCTCCCTCCCTCTGTCTCTTTCGTCCCTCTCTTCTCTCCCTCCCTCTCTGTCTCTTTCTCTCCCTCCCTCTCTGTCTCTTTCTTCCCTCCCTCTCTGTCTCTTTCTCTCCCTCCCTCTCCGTCTCTTTCTTCCCTCTCTGTCTCTCTCCCTCTCCCTCTCTTTTCTCTCCCTCTCTGTCTCTTTCTCTCCCTCCCTCTCTCTTCTCTTTCCCTCCTCTCTCTCGTCTCTTTCTCTCCTCTCTCTATCTCTTTCCCTCCCTCTCTGTCTCTTTCTCTCCCTCTCTGTCTCTTTCTCTCCCTCCCTCTCCCTCTCTGTCTCTTTCTCTCCCTCTATCTCTATTTCTTTCTCTCCCTCTCTCTCTCTTTCTCTCTCCTCTCTCTCTCTTTCTCCTCCCTCCCTCTCCATCTCTTTCTCTCCCTCCCTCTCTCTCCCTCCCTCTCTGTCTCTTTCCTCCCTCTCTGTCTCTTTCTCTCTCCCTCTCTGTCTCTTTCTCTCCCTCCCTCTCCTCTCTCCCTCTCTTTCTCTCCCTCCCTCTCCGTCTCTTTCCCTCCCTCTATCTCTATTTCTTTCTCTCCCTCCTCTCTGTCTCTTTCTCTCCCTCTCCGTCTCTTTCCCCCTCCCTCTCTGTCTCTTTCTTTCTCCCTCTCTGTCTCTTTCTCTCCCTCTCTGTCTCTTTCTCTCCCTCTGTCTCTCCTCTCTGTCTCTTTCTCTCCCTCCCTCTCCGTCTCTTTCTCTCCCTCCCTCTCCGTCTCTTTCCTCCCTCTCTGTCTCTTTCCTCCCTCCCTCTCTGTCTCTTTCTCTCCCTCCTCTCTGTCTCTTTTCTTCCCTCTCTCCCTCCCTCTCCGTCTCTTTCTCCTCTCCCTCTCTGTCTCTCTTTCTCTCCCCTCCCTCTCTGTCTCTTTCTCTCCCTCCCTGTCTCTTTCTCTCCCTCCCTCTCTTTCTCTTTCTCTCTCTTTCTCTCCCTCCCTCTCTGTCTCTTTCTCTCCCTCCCTCTCCGTCTCTTTCTCTCCCTCTCCTCTCTCCCTCCCTCTCTGTCTCTTTCTCTCCCTCTCTGTCTCTTTCTCTCCCTCCCTCTCCGTCTCTTTCTCTCCCTCCCTCTCCGTCTCTTTCCCTCCCTCTCTGTCTCTTTCTCTCCCTCTCTGTCTCTTTCTCTCCCTCCCTCTCTGTCTCTTTCTCTCCCTCCCTCTCCGTCTCTTTCCCTCCCTCTCCGTCTCTCCCTCCCTCTCTCTCTCTCCCTCTCTGTCTCTTTCTCTCCTCTCTGTCTCTTTCTCTCCCTCCCTCTCTGTCTCTTTCTCTCCCTCTCCCTCTCTCTTTCTCTCCCTCCCTCCTGTCTCTTTCTCTCCCTCTCTGTCTCTTTCTCTCCCTCCCTCTCTTTCTCTCCCTCCCTCTTCTCTTTCCCTCCCTCTCTGTCTCTTTCTCTCCCTCTCTGTCTCTTTCTCTCCCTCCCTCTCCGTTCTCTTTCTCCCTCTCTGTCTCTCTCCCTCCCTCTCTGTCTCTTTCTCTCCTCTCTGTCTCTTTCTCTCCCTCCCTCCCATCTCTCTCCCTCTCTTTCTCTCCCTCCCTCTCTGTCTCTTTCTCTCCCTCTCTGTCTCTTTCTCTCCCTCTCTGTCTCTTTCTCTCCCTCCCTCTCCGTCTCTTTCTCTCCCTCCCTCTCCGTCTCTTTCCCTCCCTCTCTGTCTCTTTCTCTCCCTCTCTGTCTCTTTCTCTCCCTCTCTGTCTCTTTCTCTCCCCCTCTCTGTCTCTTTCTCTCCCTCCCTCTCCTCTCTGTCTCTTTCTCTCCCGTCTCTCTCTCCCTCCCTCTGTTCTTTCTCTCCTCCCTCTCTTTCTCTCCCTCCCTCTGTCTCTTTCCCTCCCTCTCTGTCTCTTTCCTCCCTCTCTGTCTCTCTCTCTCTTTTCTCCCTCCCTCTCCTCTCTCTCCCTCCCTCTCTGTCTCTTTCTCTCCCTCTCTGTCTCTTTCTCTCCCTCCCTCTCTGTCTCTTTCTCTCCCTCCCTCTGTCTCTTTCTCTCCCTCTCTGTCTCTTTCTCTCCCCTCTCTGTCTCTTTCTCTCCCTCCCTCTCCTCTCTTTCTCTTTCTCTCCCTCCCTCTCTGTCTCTTTCTTCCCTCTCTCTCTCCCTCTCTGTCTCTTTCTTTCCTCCCTCCCTCTTTCTTCCCTCTCTCCGTCTCTCCCTCCCTCTCTGTCTCTTTCTCTCCCTCTGTCTCTTTCTCTCTCCCTTCTCTTTCTCCTCCCTCTCTGTCTCTTTCTCTCCCTCTCCGTCTCTTTCTCTCCCTCCCTCTCTGTCTCTTTCTCTCCCTCCCTCTCTGTCTCTTTCTCTCCCTCCTCTCCCTCTCTCTTCTCTCTCCCTCCCTCTCTATTTCTTTCTCTTTCTCTCCCTCTCTGTCTCTTTCTCTCCCTCTCTCCGTCTCTTTCTCTCCCTCCCTCTCCTCTTTCTCCCTCCCTCTCCGTCTCTTTCTCCCTCCCTCTCTTTCTTTCTCTCCCTCTCTGTCTCTTTCTCTCCCTCTCTGTCTCTTTCTCTCCCTCCCTCTCCGTCTCTTTCTCTCCCTCTCTGTCTCTTTCTCTCCCTCCCTCTCCGTCTCTTTCCCTCCCTCTCCGTCTCTTTCTCTCCCTCCCTCTCCGTCTCTTTCTCTCCCTCCCTCTCCGTCTCTTTCCCTCCCTCTCTCCATCTCTTTCTCTCCTCCTCTCTCTGTCTCTTTCTCTCCCCTCTGTCTCTTTCTCTCCCTCTCTCCGTCTCTCTCCCTCCCTCTCTGTCTCTTTCCCTCCCTCTCTGTCTCTTTCTCTCCCTCCCTCTCCGTCTCTTTTCCCTCTCGTCTCTCTCCCCCCCTCTCTGTCTCTTTCTCTCCCTCTCTGTCTCTTTCTCTCCCTCCCTCTCTATCTCTTTCTCTCCCTCTCTGTCTCTTTCCCTCCCTCTCTGTCTCTTTCTCTCCTGTCTCTGTCTCTTTCTCCCCTCTCTGTCTGTCTCTTTCCCTCCCTCCTGTCTCTCTCCCCTCTGTCTCTTTCTCTCTCTCTTTCTTTCTCTCCCTCCCTCTCCGTCTCTTTCTCTCCCTCTCCGTCTCTTTCTCTCCCTCTCTGTCTCTTTCTCTCCCTCCCTCTCTGTCTCTTTCTCTCCCTCTCTCTCTCTTTCTTTCCCTCCCTCTCCGTCTCTTTCTCTTCCCTCTCCTCTCCATCCCTCGTCTCTCTCCCTCCCTCTCTCTCCCTCCCTCTCCGTCTCTTTCTCTCCCTCCCTCCGTCTCTTTCTCTCCCTCTCCCTCTCCTGTCTCTTTCTCTCCCTCCCTCTGTCTCTTTCTTCCCTCCTCTGTCTCTTTCTCTCCCTCTCTGTCTCTTTCTCTCCCTCCCTCTCCGTCTCTCTCCCTCCCTCTCCGTCTCTTTCCCTCCCTCTCTGTCTCTTTCTCTCCCTCCCTCTCCGTCTCTTTCCCTCCCTCTCTGTCTCTCTCCCTCCCCCTCTGTCTCTTTCTCTACCTCTCTGTCTCTTTCTCTCCCTCCCTCTCTGTCTCTTTCTCTCCCTCTCTGTCTCTTTCTCTCCCTCTCTGTCTCTTTCTCTCCCTCCCTCTCTGTCTCTTTCTCTCCCTCTCTGTCTCTTTCTCTCCCTCCCTCCCTCCCTCTCTGTCTCTTTCTCTCCCTCTATCTCTATTTCTTTCTCTCCCTCTCTGTCTCTTTCTCTCCCTCCCTCTCTGTCTCTTTGTCTCCCTTTCTCTTTCCCCTCCCTCTCCGTTCTTTCTCTCCTCTCCCTCTGTCTCTTTCTCTCCCTCTCTGTCTCTTTCTCCTCTATCTCTCTTTCTCTCCCTCTCTCTGTCTCTTTCTCTCCCTCCCTCTCCATCTCTTTCTCTCCCTCTCTGTCTCTTTCTCTCCCTCCCTCTCCGTCTCTCTCCCTCCTCTCTCCCTCTCTCTCTGTCTCTTTCTCCCTCCCTCTCTGTCTCTTTCTCCCTCCCTCTCCGTCTCTCCCCTCCCTCTATCTCTGTCTCTTTCTCTCCCTCCCTCTCCCTCTTTCTCTCCCCTCCGTCTCTCTCTCCCTCTCTTCTCTCCCTCCCTCTCTGTCTCTTTCTCCCTCCCTCTGTCTCTTTTCCCTCTGTCTCTTTCTCTCCCTCTCCGTCTCTTTCTCTCCCTCTCTTTCCTCTCTTTCTCTCTTTCCTCCCTCTGTCTCTTTCTCTCCCTCCCTCTGTCTCTCTTCCCTCCCTCTGTCTCTTTCTCTCCCTCCCTCTCTGTCTCTTTCTCTCTCCCTCTCTGTCTCTTTCTCCCTCTCTCTCTTTCTCTCCCTCCCTCTGTCTCTCCCTCTCTCTGTCTCTTTCTCTCCCTCTCTGTCTCTTTCTCTCCCTCCCTCTCCGTCTCTTTCTCTCCCTCTCTCTCCTCCCCCTCTCCGTCTCTTTCTCCTCCCCTCTATCTCTTTCTCTCCTCCTCTCTGTCTCTTTCTCTCCCTCCCTCTCCGTCTCTTTCTCTCCCTCCCTCTCTCTCCCTCTCTTCTCTTTCTCTCCCTCCCTCTCCGTCTCTTTCTCTCCTTTCCTCCCTCTCTGTCTCTTTCTCTCCCTCTCTGTCTCTTTCTCTCCCTCCCTCTCTCCATCTCTTTCCCTCCCTCTCTGTCTCTCTCCCTCCCTCCCTCTTTCTCTGTCTCTTTCTCTCCCTCCCTCTCCGTCTCTTTCTCTCCCTCCCTCTCCGTCTCTTTCTCTCCCTCCCTCTCTGTCTCTTTCTCTCCCTCCCTCTCTCCGTCTCTTTCTCTCCCTCTCTGTCTCTTTCTCTCCCTCCTGTCTCTTTCTCTCCCTCTCTGTCTCTTTCTCTCCCTCTCCCTCCCTCTCTGTCTCTTTCTCTCCCTCTATCTCTCTTTCTCTTTCTCTCCCTCTATATCTGTCTCTTTCTCTCCCTCTATCTGTCTCTTTCTCTCCCTCTCCTCTCTTTCTCTCCCTCCCTCTCCGTCTCTTTCTCTCCCTCCCTCTGTCTCTTTCCCTCCCTCTCCGTCTCTTTCCTCCCTCCCTCTCCTGTCTCTTTCTCTCCCTCCCTCTCCGTCTCTTTCTCTCCCTCCCTCTCTGTCTCTTTCTCTCCCTCCCTCTCTCCTCCTCCCTCCTGTCTCTTTCTCTCCCTCCCTCTCTGTCCTCTTTCTCCGTCCTCCCTCCCTCTCTTTCTCTCTCCCTCCCTCTGTCTCTTTCCCTCCCTCTCTCTCTCCCTCCCCTCTGTCTCTTTCTCCCTCTCTGTCTCTTTCTCCCTCCCTCTCTGTCTCTTTCTCTCCCTCCCTCTCCGTCTCTTTCCCTCCCTCTCTGTCTCTTTCTCTCCCTCCCTCTGTCTCTTTCTCTCCCTCTCTGTCTCTTTCTCTCCCTCCCTCTCCGTCTCTTTCTCTCCCTCCCTCTCCGTCTCTTTCTCTCCCTCCCTCCCTCTCTGTCTCTTTCTCTCCCTCCCTCTCTGTCTCTTTGTCTCCCTCTCTGTCTCTTTCTCTCCCTCCCTCTCCGTCTCTCCCTCTCCGTCTCTTTCTCTTTCCTCCCTCTGTCTCTTTTCTTTCTCTCCCTCTATCTCTCTTTCTCTCCCTCTCTTTCTCTCCCTCCCTCTCCGTCTCTTTCTCTCCCTCTCTGTCTCTTTCTCTCCCTCCCTCTCTGTCGCTTTCTCTCCCTCTCTGTCTCTTTCTCTCCCTCTCTGTCTCTTTCTCTCCCTCCCTCCCTCTGTCTCTTTCTCTCCCTCCCTCTCCGTCTCTCTCTCTCCCTCTCTGTTTCTTTCCCTCCCTCTCCGTCTCTCTCCCTCCCTCTATCTCTCTTTCTTTCTCTCCCTCCCTCTCCGTCTCTTTCTCTCCCTCTCCGTCTCTTTCTCTCCCTCCCTCTGTCTCTCCCGCCCTCTCTGTATCTTTCTCTCCCCCCCTCTCTGTCTCTTTCTCCCTCTGTCTCCTTCTCTCCCTCCCTCTCCGTCTCTTTCCCTCCCTCTCTGTCTCTTTCTCTCCCTCCCTCTCCGTCTCTTTCTCTCCCTCC
This sequence comes from Oncorhynchus gorbuscha, assembly GCF_021184085.1. Lineage (NCBI taxonomy): Eukaryota > Metazoa > Chordata > Actinopteri > Salmoniformes > Salmonidae > Oncorhynchus > Oncorhynchus gorbuscha. The sequence continues at coordinate 1,840 of NW_025752034.1, read as the reverse complement.
CTCTCTGTCTCTTTCCCTCCCTCTGTCCTCTCTGTCTCTTTCTCTCCCTCCTCTGTCTCTTTCTCTACCTCTGTTCTCCCCTCCCTCTCCGTCTCTTTCTCTCCCTTTGTCTCTCCCTTCTCTCTCTCCGTCTCTTTCTCTCCCTCCCTCTTTCTCTCCCTCTCCGTCTCTTTCTCTCCCTCCCTTTCTCTCCCCCTCTCTGTCTCTTTCTCTCCCTCTCTCCGTCTCTTTCTCTTTCTCTCTCTTTCTCTCCCTCTCTGTCTCTTTCTCTCCCTCTCTGTCTCTTTCTCTCCCTCCCTCTCCGTCTCTTTCTCTCTGTCTCCCTCTCCTTCTCTTTCTCTCCTCTCCCTCCCTCTCCCTCTCTTCCCTCCCTCTCTGTCTCTTTCTCTCCTCTCTGTCTCTTTCTCTCCCTCCCTCTCCGTCTCTTTCTCTCCCTCCCTCTCCCGTCTCTTTCCCTCCCTCTCTGTCTCCGTCTCTTTCCCCCCCTCTCCGTCTCTTTCTCTCCTCTCTGTCTCTTTCTCTCCGTCCCTCTCTTTCTTTCTCTCCCTCCCTCTCCATCTCTTTCTCTCTCCCTCCCCCGTCTCTTTCTCTCCCTCTCTGTCTCTTTCTCTCCCTCTCTGTCTCTTTCTCTCCCTCCCTCTCTGTCTCTTTCTCCCTCCCTCTCAGTCTCTATTTCTCTCTGTGTCTCTTTCTCTCCCTCCCCTCGCCTCTATCCCTCTTTCTCCCTCCTCTCTGTCTCTTTCTCTTTCTCTCCCTCCCTCTCCGTCTCTTTCCCTCCCTCTCTGTCTCTCCCTCCCCCTCTGTCTCTTTCTCTCCCTCTATCTCTATTTCTTTCTCTCCCTCTATCTCTATTTCTTTCTCTCCCTCTATCTCTATTTCTTTCTCTCCGTCTCTTTCCCTCCCTCTCCGTCTCTTTCTCTCCCTCTCCGTCTCTTTCTCGCCCTCTCTGTCTCTTTCTCTCCCTCTCTGTCTCTTTCTCTCCCTCCCTCTCCGTCTCTTTCTATCCCTCCCTCTCCGTATCTTTCCCTCCCTCTCCGTCTCTTTCAATCCCCCTCTCCGTCTCTTTCGTCTCTTTCTCTCCTCTCCGTCTCTTTCTCTCTCCGTCTCTTTCTCTCCCTCCCTCTCCCATCTCTTTCTCTCACTCCCTCTCTGTCTCTTTCTCTCCTCCTCCGTCTCTTTCTCTCTGTCTCCGTCTCTCTCCCTCCCTCTCTCCGTCTCTCTCCTCCCTCTCTGTCTCTTTCCCTCCCTCCCTCTGTCTCTTTCTCTCCTCCCTCTCCGTCTCTCTCTCTCCCTCCTCTCTCCCTCTCTCTGTCTCCTCTCCCTCTCTGTCTCTTTCTCTCTCCCTCTGTCTCTTTCTCTCCCTCCCTCTTTCTCCCTCCTCTCTGTCTCTTTCTCTCCCTCCTCTTTCCCTCCCCTCTCTGTCTCTCTCCCTCCCCCCTCTGTCTCTTTCTCTCCCTCTATCTCTATTTCTTTCTCTCCCTCTATCTCTATTTCCTTTCTCTCCCTCTATCTCTATTTCTTTCTCTCCCCCCTCCCTCTCTTTCTCTCCTCTCTGTCTCTTTCTCTCCCTCTCCCTCTCTCTCCCTCTCTGTCTCTTTCTCTCCCTCTCCGTCTCTTTCTCTCCCTCCCTCGCTCTCTGCCCTCTCTGTCTCTCTCCCTCCCTCTCTGTCTCTTTCTCTCCCTCCCTCTCTGTCCTTTCCCTCCCCCTCCTGTCTCTTTCTATCCCTCCCTCTCCCGTATCTTTCTCTCTCCCTCTCCGTCTCTTTCAATCCCTCCTCTCCCGTCTCTTTCCCTCCCTCTCCGTCTCTTTCTCTCCCTCTCTGTCTCTTTCTCTCCCTCC
>NW_025752033.1:0-13645 GCF_021184085.1 Oncorhynchus gorbuscha | reverse complement strand
TGTTTCTCCTGCCTAGTTCTCTTTTCTAAACTATTTTTCTCCTACCTAGTCCTCTTGTCTCTGTCTCTCCTACCTAGTCCTCTTGTCTCTGTTCCTCCTACCTAGTCCTCTTGTATAATAATATAATATGCCATTTAGCAGACGCTTTTATCCAAAGCGACTTACAGTCATGTGTGCATACATTCTATGTATGGGTGGTCCCGGGGATCGAACCCACTACCCTGGCGTTACAAGCGCCATGCTCTACCAACTGAGCTACAGTCTCTGTTCCTCCTACCTAGTCCTCTTGTCTCTGTTCCTCCTACCTAGTCCTCTTGTCTCTGTTCCTCCTACCTAGTCCTCTTGTCTCTGTTCCTCCTACCTAGTCCTCTTGTCTCTGTTTCTCCAACCTACTCCTTCCTCTTGTCTATTATCTGTTTCTCCTACCTAGTCATCTTGTCTAGTCTCTGTTTCTCCTACCTGGTCCTCTTGTCTCTGTTTCTCCTACCTAGTCCTCTTGTCTCTGTTTCTCCTACCTAGTCCTCTTGTCTAGTCTCTGTTTCTCCTACCTAGTCCTCTTGTCTCTGTTTCTCCCACGTAGTCCTCTTGTCTAGTCTCTGTTTCTCCTACCTAGTTCTCTTTTCTAAACTATTTTTCTCCTACCTAGTCCTCTTGTCTCTGTCTCTCCTACCTAGTCCTCTTGTCTCTGTTCCTCCTACCTAGTCCTCTTGTCTCTGTTCCTCATACCTAGTCCTCGTGTCTCTGTTCCTCCTACCTAGTCCTCTTGTCTCTGTTCCTCCTACCTAGTCCTCTTGTCTCTGTTCCTCCTACCTAGTCCTCTTGTCTCTGTTCCTCCTACCTAGTCCTCTTGTCTCTGTTTCTCCTACGTAGTCCTCTTGTCTAGTCTCTGTTTCTCCTACCTAGTCCTGTTGTCTCTGTTTCTCCTACCTAGTCCTCTTGTCTCTGTCTCTCCTACCTAGTCCTCTTGTCTCTGTTCCTCCTACCTAGTCCTCTTGTCTCTGTTCCTCCTACCTAGTCCTCTTGTCTCTGTTCCTCCTACCTAGTCCTCTTGTCTCTGTCTCTCCTACCTAGTCCTCTTGTCTCTGTTTCTCCTACCTAGTTCTCTTTTCTAAGTAGGGGGGACAGAGACAAGAGGGCTAGGTAGGAGTTACAGAGACTAAACAAGAGGACTACATAGGAGAAACAGAGACAAGAGGACAGGGTAGGAGAAACAGAGACAACAGGACTAGGTAGGGGGAACAGAGACAAGAGGGCTAGGGTAGGAGTTACAGAGACTAAACAAGAGGACTGCATAGAGAACAGAGACTAGACAAGAGGACTGGGTAGGAGAAACAGAGACAAGAGGACTGGGTAGGAGAAACAGAGACAAGTGGACTAGGTAGGAGAAACAGAGACATCTCTCTCCATCTCTCCCCATCTCTCCTCCATCTCTCCTCTTTGCTCTCCTCTCTCCTCCATCTCTCCCCATCTCTCCTCCCAGCTCTCCTCTCTCCTCCATCTCTCCCCATCTCTCCTCCATCTCTCCCCATCTCCTCCATCTCTCCCCATCTCTCCTCCCATCTCTCCTCCCATCTCTCCTCCATCTCTCCCCATCTCTCCTCTATCTCTCCATCCTCTCCTCCATCTCCCTCCATCTCTCTCCATCTCTCCTCCCATCTCTCCCCATCTCTCCCCATCTCTCATCCCTCTCTCCCCATCTCTCCCCCATCTCTCCTCCATCTCTCCATCTCCTCCAGCTCTCCTCTCTCCTCCATCTCTCCTCTATATCCATCTAATCCATCTCTCCTCCAATATATAATCCAATATATCCATCTATCCTCCATCTCTCCCCATCTCTCCATCTCTCCCCTACTTCCTCCCCATCTCTCCTCCATCTCCCCATCTCTCCCCATCTCTCCATCTCTCCCCCCATATATCCCTCCAAATCTCCTATCTCTCCTCCATCTCTCCATCTCTCCTCCATCTCCCCTCCATCTCTCCCCATCTCTCCTCCATCTCTCCTCCATCTCTCCTTCCTCCATCTCTCCATCTCTCCTCCATCTCTCTCCATCTCTCCCGATCTCTCCTCCTCTGACCTTCTCCAATGGGTTTGAGAAGGGAGGGATATGTAATAGGAGTGTGATCTTCCCATAGACGTTGTTTCTCCTCTGGAGCCTTTCTCTCTCCTCTCTCCCTCTCTCTGCTCTCTGTCCTCTCTGCTCTCTCTGTTCTCTCTGCTCTCTCTGTCCTCTCTGCTCTCTCTGTCCTCTCTGCTCTCTCTGTTCTCTCTGCTCTCTCTGTCCTCTCTGCTCTCTCCGTTCTCTCTGCTCTCTCTGTTCTCTCTGCTCTCTCTGTTCTCTCTGCTCTCTCTGTCCTCTCTGCTCTCTCTGTTCTCTCTGCCTCTCTCTGTCCTCTCTGCTCTCTCTGCTCTCTCTGTTCTCTCTGTTCTCTCTGCTCTCTTTATCCTCTCTGCTCTCTCTGTTCTCTCTGCTCTCTCTGTTCTCTCTGCTCTCTCTGTCCTCTCTGCTCTCTTTGTTCTCTCTGCCTCTCTGTCCTCTTTGCTCTCTCTGCTCTCTCTGTTCTCTCTGCTCTCTCTGTTCTCTCTGTTCTCTCTGCTCTCTCTGTTCTCTCTGCTCTCTCTGTCCTCTCTGCTCTCTCTGTTCTCTCTGCTCTCTCTGTCCTCTCTGCTCTCTCTGCTCTCTCTGTCCTCTCTGCTCTCTCTGTTCTCTCTGCTCTCTCTGCTCTCTCTGTTCTCTCTGTTCTCTCTGCTCTCTCTGCTCTCTCTGTTCTCTCTCCTCTCTCTGTTCTCTCTGTCCTCTCTGCTCTCTCTGTTCTCTCTGTCCTCTCTGTCTCTCTGTCCTCTCTGCCCTCTCTGTCCTCTCTGCTCCTGTTCTCTCTGTTCTCTCTGTCCTCTCTGTCCTCTCTGCTCTCTCTGTCCTCTCTGTTCTCTCTGTCCTCTCTGCTCTCTGTTCTCTCTCTGCTCTCTGCCCTCTCTGCTCTCTCTGCTCTGCCTCTCTCTGTTCTTCTGTCCTCTCTGGTTCTCAGCTCTCCCACTTCTCTCTCTCTGTTATTCTCTCTCTCTGTAAAAATATATCCTCTATATATCTCTATATCCTATATATATATCCTCTCTGTCTCTCTCTCTAATCTCTCCCTCTTCTCTCTCTCTCTCTCTGCTCTCTCTGTTCTCTCTGCTCTCTCTGTCCTCTCTGCTCTCTCTGTCCTCTCTGCTCTCTGTTCTCTGTGTTCTCTCTGCTCTCTCTGTTCTCTCTGTCCTCTCTGTCTCTCTGTCCTCTCTGTCTCTCTGTCCTCTCTGTCCTCTCTGCTCTCTCTGTCCTCTCTGCTCTCTGTTCTCTCTGTCCTCTCTGTCTCTCTGTCCTCTCTGCTATCTCTGTCCTCTCTGCTCTCTGTTCTCTCTGTCCTCTCTGTCCTCTCTGTTCTCTCTGTCCTCTCTGTTCTCTCAGTTCTCTCTGTCCTCTCTGCTCTCTCTGTTCTCTCTGTCCTATCTGCTCTCTCTGTTCTCTCTGTCCTCTCTGTCTTCTCTGCTCTCTGTTCTCTCTGCTCTCTCTGTTCTCTCTGTCCTCTCTGTCTCTCTGTTCTCTCTGCTCTCTCTCTGCTCTCTCTGTTCTCTCTGCTCTCTCTGTCTCTCTGTCCTCTCTGCTCTCTCTGTTCACTACTGCCCATCTCTCCTCCACTCCTCCCTAGTCCTCTTATCATCTCTCTATTAGTCTCCCTGGTCTCTCTGTACCCCCACTCTCTCCTTTATTTTTCCCCATCTAAATCTCTCCTCTATGCTGGCTGCACTCCCTACAGGCTCTCAAGACGTCTCCCTCGTCTATTTCCCCGTATACAGTCCCTCTCTCTCCTCTCTAGCCTGTCTGTTCTCTCCTCTGTGCTAACGCGGTGCCGGGGACCCAGAATGCAGGGTACGGAGTGTGAGTGTGGTGCTGGGGGAGGGGGATCCATGCAGGGTGCAGAGTGTGATTGTGGGTAATTGTTTTTAACCGAGCTAGTCCAAAAGGTGTGGCTCTCGTTAGGCTTGTTGCCAAGTTGCCAAGCAGGCTCTTATAACTGCTAGTGGAGGTGTCAGGAGGGTCTCAGTGCTGCTGTGGGGACTGGCTGCCTCTTACCTGGTATCATCTGGTTACCTCTTACCTGGTATCATCTGGTAACCTCTTACCTGGTATCATCTGGTAACCTCTTACCTGGTATCATCTGGTTTCCTCTTACCTGGTATCATCTGGTTACCTCTTACCTGGTATCATCTGGTTTCCTCTTACCTGGTATGATCTGGTTACCTCTTACCTGGTATCATCTGGTTTTCTCCTGGCTAGTACCTACACTATCGCACCTGTCTGTCCAGATCCTGGCTAGTACCTACACTATCACACCTGTCTGTCCAGATCCGGCCTGGTACCTACACTGTCACACCTGTCTGTCCAGATCCTGGCTAGTACCTACACTATCACACCTGTCTGTCCAGATCCTGGCTAGTACCTACACTATCACACCTGTCTGTCCAGATCCTGGCTATTACCTACACCATCACACCTGTCCGTCCAGATCCTGGCTAGTCCCTACACTATCATACCTGTCTGTCCAGATCCTGGTTGGTCGCTACATTATCACACCTGTCTGTCCAGATCCTAGCTAGGCCCTACACTATCACACCTGTCTGTCCAGATCCTGGCTAGTACCTACACTATCACACCTGTCTGTCCAGATCCTGGCTAGTACCTACACCATCACACCTGTCTGTCCAGATCATGGCTAGTACCTACACTATCGCACCTGTCTGTCCAGATCCTGGCTAGTCCCTACACTGTCACGCCTGTCTGTCCAGATCCTGGATAGTGCCTACACTATCACACCTGTCTGTCCAGATCCTTGCTAGTACCTACACTATCATCCCTGTCTGTCCAGATCCTGGCTAGTCCCTACACTATCACACCTGTCTGTCCAGATCCTTGCTAGTACCTACACTATCACACCTGTCTGTCCAGATCCTGGCTAGTCCCTACACTATCACACCTGTCTGTCCAGATCCTTGCTAGTACCTACACTATCACACCTGTCTGTCCAGATCCTGGCTAGTAACTACACTGTCACACCTGTCTGTCCAGATCCTGGCTAGTACCTACACTATCACACCTATCTGTCCAGATCCTGGCTAGTACCTACACTATCACACCTGTCAGTCCAGATTCTTGCTAGTACCTACACTGTCACGCCTGTCTGTCCAGATCCTGGATAGTACCTACACTATCACCCCTGTCTGTCCAGATCCAGGCTAGTACCTACACCATCACACCTGTCTGTCCAGATCCTGGCTAGTACCGACACCATCACACCTGTCTGTCCAGATCCTGGCTTGTCTCTACGGTATCACACCTGTCTGTCCAGATCCTGGCTAGTACCTACACTATCACACCTGTCTGTCCAGATGCTGGCTAGTACCTACACTGTCACACCTTTCTGTCCGGATCCTGGCTAGTACCTACACTATCACACCTGTCTGTCCAGATCCTGGCTAGTACCTACACTATCTACACTATCACACCTGTCTGTCCAGATTCTGTCTAGTCTCTACACTATCACACATGTCTGTCCAGATCCTGGCTAGTCCCTACACTATCACACCTGTCTGTCCAGAGACTGGCTAGTCCCTACACTATCACACCTGCCTGTCCAGAGACTGGCTAGTCCCTACACTATCACACCTGTCTGTCTATCCAGATCCTGGCTAGTCCCTACACTATCACACCTGTCTGTCTATCCAGATCCTGGCTAGTCCCTATACCCTTATCTTCGCTGCGACTTGCCTTGTCCTTAATTGTGGAGATTAACCGTGTAGCCTCCGATGCTACTATGACAAAGACCAAAGCCGGTGGAAGGACAGCGATCTCTCTATCACAGGTGAAGGATCTTTTAAATGAACAAAAAGTCCTATAAGCAGTTGTGACAACATCAAGAAAATAATTGTAAGTGTTTTGTCCAGATACTGGTGTATTCTACTAATAATAGAATGGATGGACCTGACCAGAGAGGTTCAGGACATGAAGAAGAGTTTGCAGTTCTCCCAGAGTCAGCTCGATGAGGTGAAACAGGAGAATGGCAGGATGACAGCAATCTGTAAGTCATTGAGAGAGGACATCAGTTCTGTATGTGAATCCATGATGACAATGACGAAGAAATCAGATTATCTCGAGGGACAATCAAGGCGGAACAACATTGTTGTACACAGAATTACAAAATCTCCACATGAGACGGATTCTGAGGAGAAAGTGAGGGAAATGATCTCTGAGAAAATGAAGATGGACCACAGGAAGATTGAGGTGGAGTGTGCCCACAGGACTGGAAAACCCACCTCCGGCTCAGGTGACTGTCCCGGGCCAATAGTCATCAAGTTCCTGAGGGTGACTGTCCCGGGCCAATAGTCATCAAGTTCCTGAGGGTGACTGTCCCGGGCCAATAGTCATCAAGTTCCTGAGGATGACTGTCCCGGGCCAATAGTCATCAAGTTCCTGAGGGTGACTGTCCCGGGCCAATAGTCATCAAGTTCCTGAGGATGACTGTCCCGGGCCAATAGTCATCAAGTTCCTGAGGATGACTGTCCCGGGCCAATAATCATCAAGTTCCTGAGGATGACTGTCCCGGGCCAATAATCATCAAGTTCCTGAGGATGACTGTCCCGGGCCAATAGTCATCAAGTTCCTGAGGGTGACTGTCCCGGGCCAATAGTCATCAAGTTCCTGAGGATGACTGTCCCGGGCCAATAATCATCAAGTTCCTGAGGATGACTGTCCCGGGCCAATAATCATCAAGTTCCTGAGGATGACTGTCCCGGGCCAATAGTCATCAAGTTCCTGAGGATGACTGTCCCGGGCCAATAATCATCAAGTTCCTGAGGATGACTGTCCGGGCCAATAGTCATCAAGTTCCTGAGGATGACTGTCCCGGCCAATAATCATCAAGTTCCTGAGGATGACTGTCCCGGGCCAATAATCATCAAGTTCCTGAGGATGACTGTCCCGGGCCAATAGTCATCAAGTTCCTGAGGATGACTGTCCGGGCCAATAGTCATCAAGTTCCTGAGGATGACTGTCCCGGGCCAATAGTCATCAAGTTCCTGAGGATGACTGTCCCGGGCCAATAGTCATCAAGTTCCTGAGGATGACTGTCCCGGGCCAATAGTCATCAAGTTCCTGAGGATGACTGTCCCGGGCCAATAGTCACCAAGTTCCTGAGGATGACTGTCCCGGGCCAATAGTCATCAAGTTCCTGAGGATGACTGTCCCGGGCCAATAATCATCAAGTTCCTGAGGATGACTGTCCCGGGCCAATAATCATCAAGTTCCTGAGGATGACTGTCCCGGGCCAATAGTCATCAAGTTCCTGAGGATGACTGTCCCGGGCCAATAATCATCAAGTTCCTGAGGATGACTGTCCCGGGCCAATAGTCATCAAGTTCCTGAGGATGACTGTCCCGGGCCAATAATCATCAAGTTCCTGAGGATGACTGTCCCGGGCCAATAATCATCAAGTTCCTGAGGATGACTGTCCCGGGCCAATAGTCATCAAGTTCCTGAGGATGACTGTCCCGGGCCAATAGTCATCAAGTTCCTGAGGATGACTGTCCCGGGCCAATAGTCATCAAGTTCCTGAGGATGACTGTCCCGGGCCAATAGTCATCAAGTTCCTGAGGATGACTGTCCCGGGCCAATAGTCATCAAGTTCCTGAGGATGACTGTCCCGGGCCAATAGTCACCAAGTTCCTGAGGATGACTGTCCCGGGCCAATAGTCATCAAGTTCCTGAGGATGACTGTCCCGGGCCAATAGTCATCAAGTTCCTGAGGGTGACTGTCCCGGGCCAATAGTCATCAAGTTCCTGAGGGTGACTGTCCCGGGCCAATAGTCATCAAGTTCCTGAGGGTGACTGTCCCGGGCCAATAGTCATCAAGTTCCTGAGGGTGACTGTCCCGGGCCAATAGTCATCAAGTTCCTGAGGATGACTGTCCCGGGCCAATAGTCATCAAGTTCCTGAGGATGACTGTCCCGGGCCAATAATCATCAAGTTCCTGAGGATGACTGTCCCGGGCCAATAATCATCAAGTTCCTGAGGATGACTGTCCCGGGCCAATAGTCATCAAGTTCCTGAGGATGACTGTCTCGGGCCAATAATCATCAAGTTCCTGAGGATGACTGTCCCGGGCCAATAGTCATCAAGTTCCTGAGGATGACTGTCCCGGCCAATAATCACCAAGTTCCTGAGGATGACTGTCCCGGGCCAATAGTCATCAAGTTCCTGAGGATGACTGTCCCGGGCCAATAGTCACCAAGTTCCTGAGGATGACTGTCCCGGGCCAATAGTCATCAAGTTCCTGAGGATGACTGTCCCGGGCCAATAATCATCAAGTTCCTGAGGATGACTGTCCCGGGCCAATAGTCATCAAGTTCCTGAGGATGACTGTCCCGGGCCAATAATCACCAAGTTCCTGAGGATGACTGTCCCGGGCCAATAGTCATCAAGTTCCTGAGGATGACTGTCCCGGGCCAATAATCACCAAGTTCCTGAGGATGACTGTCCCGGGCCAATAGTCATCAAGTTCCTGAGGATGACTGTCCCGGGCCAATAGTCATCAAGTTCCTGAGGATGACTGTCCCGGGCCAATAATCACCAAGTTCCTGAGGATGACTGTCCCGGGCCAATAGTCACCAAGTTCCTGAGGATGACTGTCCCGGGCCAATAGTCATCAAGTTCCTGAGGATGACTGTCCCGGGCCAATAATCATCAAGTTCCTGAGGATGACTGTCCCGGGCCAATAGTCATCAAGTTCCTAAGGATGACTGTCCCGGGCCAATAGTCATCAAGTTCCTGAGGTTCAAGGACAAGGTATCAATTCTGGAAAGAGCCAAGAACTTGAGAGGAACGAGGATTATCCTGAAGCTGTGCACCAGAAGAGAAAATAGCTTATTGGCCATGAAAGCTGCCAGAGCGAGTGGGGGCATTGCTTACATCCGATATGACAGGCTCATTGTCAACCCTCCCAATCAGAAGCTTGGAAGAGATGTGTGAGCCAAGTCTGTGGGTTTGTAGCTTCAACCCCAAAACACACACACACACACACACACCCACACCAATTGATTGATCGACAACTGAATGCATATATTTTTTATCTTGCTTTGTCTCCTCATCTCCATATTATGTCTATCTCTGATAAGCTACCCAGAAAAGGCCTGAAAAGAGCCCATATATGTAGCCTTAGAAATCAGGTTCATGAAATCAATAACTTGCCATAATGTAGATTCAGAGCCATCTATCAAATAGAAACTCAGAGGGTTTTATTTAATGGAAGATTTTCTAATGTCAAAAATATAGGATGTGGTGTACCACAGGGCAGTTCTCTAGGCCCTCTACTCTTTTATATTTTTACCAATGACATTCCAATGGCATTAAACAAAGCATGTGTGTCCATCCATGTATGCTGAAGATTCAACCATATACCCATCAGCAGCCACAGTTAATCAAGTCACTGAAACCTTTAACAAAGAGTTGCAGTCAGTTTTGGAATGGGTGGTCAGTAATAAACTGGTCCTCAACATCTCTAAAACTACGAGCATTGTATTTGGTACAAATCATTCCCTAAGCTCGAGACATCAGCTGAATCTGGTAATGAATGGTGTGGCTGTTGAACAAGTTGAGGAGACTAAATTACTCTGTGTTGCCTTAGATTGTAAACTGTCAGGGTCAAAACATATAGCTTGAATGTTTGTAAAGATGGGAACATGTCTGTCCGTAATAAAGAGATGTTCTGCTTTTTTGACACCACACTCCACAAAGCAAGTCCTGCAGGCTCTAGTTTTGTCATATCTTGATTATTGTCCAGCCGTGTGGTCAAATGCTGCTAAGAAAGACCTAGTTAAGTTGCAGCTGGCACAGAACAGAGGCATATTTTGCTCTTCATTGTAATCAGAGGGCTGATAAAAATACCATACATGCCAGTGTCTCTTGGCTAAGAGTTGAGGAGAGACTGACTGCATCACAGCTAGCCTACACCTGGTATGCATCCTGGCTGCAGTAATCACATAGAGACTTCGTATGAATCCTGGCTGTAGTCCCCTCATAGAGACCTGGTAGGAATCCTGGCTGTAGTCCCCTCATAGAGACCTGGTATGATTCCTGGCTGTAGTCCCCTCATAGAGACCTGGTAAGAATCCTGGCTGTAGTCCCCTCATAGAGACCTGGTATGAATCCTGGCTGTAGTCCGCTCATAGAGACCTGGTATGAATCCTGGCTGTAGTCCCCTCATAGAGACCTGGTATGAATCCTGGCTGTTGTCCCCTCATAGAGACCTGGTATGAATCCTGGCTGTAGTCCCCTCATAGAGATCTGGTATGATTCCTGGTTGTAGTCCCCTCATAGAGACCTGGTATGATTCCTGGTTGTGGTCCCCTCATAGAGACCTGGTATGAATCCTGGCTGTAGTCCCCTCATAGAGACCTGGTATGAATCCTGGCTGTAGTCCCCTCATCGAGACCTGGTATGAATCCTGGCTGTAGTCCCCTCATCGAGACCTAGTATGAATCCTGGCTGTAGTCCCCTCATCGAGACCTGGTATGACATTACATCTCCCTCTATATGGCTCTAACAGTCAGCTAGCTTACACCTCCCTCTATATGGCTCTAACAGTCAGCTAGCCTACACCTCCCTCTATATGGCTCTAACAGTCAGCTAGTCTACACCTCCCTCTATATGGCTCTAACAGTCAGCTAGCCTACACCTCCCTCTATATGGCTCTAACAGTCAGCTAGCCTACACCTCCCTCTATATGGCTCTAACAGTCAGCTAGCCTCCCTCTATATGGCTCTAACAGTCAGCTAGCCTACAACTCCCTCTATATGGCTCTAACAGTCAGCTAGCCTCCCTCTATATGGCTCTAATAGTCAGCTAGCCTACACCTCCCTCTTTATGGCTCTAACAGCCAGCTAGCCTTCCTCTATATGGCTCTAACAGTCAGCTAGCCTACACCTCCCTCTATATGGCTCTAACAGTCAGCTAGCCTACACCTCCCTCTATATGGCTCTAACAGCCAGCTAGCCTACACCTCCCTCTATATGGCTCTAACAGTCAGCTAGCCTACACCTCCCTCTATATGGCTAAACAGTCAGCTAGCCTACACCTCCCTCTATATGGCTATAACAGCCAGCTAGCCTCCCTATATGGCGCGAACAGCCAGCTAGCCTCCCTCTATATGGCTCTAACAGTCAGCTAGCCTACACCTCACTCTATATGGCTCTAACAGTCAGCTAGCCTACACCTCCCTCTATATGGCTCTAACAGTCAGCTAGCCTACACCTCCCTCTATATGGCTCTAACAGCCAGCTAGCCTACACCTCCCTCTATATGGCTCTAACAGTCAGCTAGCCTCACTCTCTATATGGCTCTAACAGTCAGCTAGCCTACACCTCCTCTATATGGCTCTAACAGTCAGCTAACCTACACCTCCCTCTATATGGCTCTAACAGTCAGCTAGCCACCTCCTCTATATGGCAACTCAGCTAGCCTCTATATGGCTCCCTAACAGCCAGCTAGCCTACACCTCCTCTATATGGCTCTAACAGCCAGCTAGCCTACAACTCCCTCTATATGGCTCTAACAGTCAGCTAGCCTCCCTCTATATGGCTCTAACAGCCAGCTAGCCTCCTTCTATATGGCTCTAACAACCAGCTAGCCTACACCTCCCTCTATATGGCTCTAACAGTCAGCTAGCCTACCTCCCCTATGGCTCTAACAGTCAGCTAGCCTACACCTCCCTCTATATGGCTCTAACAGTCAGCTAGCCTCCCTCTATATGGCTCTAACAGTCAGCTAGTCTACACCTCCCCCTATATGGCTCTAACAGCCAGCTAGCCTCCCTCTGTATGGCTCTAACAGTCAGCTAGCCTCCCTCTATAAGGCTCTAACAGCCAGCTAGCCTACAACTCCCTCTATATGGCTCTAATAGTCAGCTAGCCTACACCTCCCTCTATATGGCTAAACAGTCAGCTAGCCTACACCTCCCTCTATATGGCTCTAACAGCCAGCTAGCCTCCCTCTATATGGCGCTAACAGCCAGCTAGCCTCCCTCTATATGGCTCTAACAGTCAGCTAGCCTCCCTCTATATGGCTCTAACAGTCAGCTAGCCTCCCTCTATATGGCTCTAAAGCTAGTCAGATAGCCTACAGTCCTCCCTCTATATGGCTCTAACAGTCAGCTAGCCTACACCTCCCCTCTATATGGCTCTAACAGTCAGCTAGCCTACACCTCCCTCTATATGGCTCTAGCAGTCAGCTAGCCCACCTCCCTCTATATGGCTCTAACAGCCAGCTAGCCTACACCTCCCTCTATGTCTCTAACAGTCAGCTAGCCTCCTCTATATGGCTGTAACAGTCAGCTAGCCTACACCTCCCTCTATATGGCTCTAACAGTCAGCTAGCCTACACCTCCCTCTATATGGCTCTAACAGTCAGCTAGCCTCCCCTCTATATGGCTCTAACAGTAAGCTAGCCTACACCTCCTCTATATGGCTCTAACAGTCAGCTAGCCTCCCTCTATATGGCTCTAACAGTCAGCTAGCCTCACCCTATATGGCTCTAACAGTCAGCTAGCCTCCCTCTAACAGCAAGCTATGGCTCTAACAGTCAGCTAGCCTACACCTCCCTCTATATGGCTCTAACAGTCAGCTAGCCTCCCTCTATATGGCTCTAACAGTAAGCTAGCCTACACCTCCCTCTATATGGCTCTAACATATGGCCTCAGCTAGCCTACACCTTCCTCTATATGGCTCTAACAGTCAGCTAGCCTACACTCCCTCTATATGGCTCTAACAGCCAGCTAGCCTACACCTCCCTCTATATGGCTCTAACAGTCAGCTAGCCTACACCTCCCTCTATATGGCTCTAACAGTCAGCTAGTCTACACCTCCCTCTATATGGCTCTAACAGTCAGCTAGCCTACACCTCCCTCTACATGGCTCTAACAGTCAGCTAGCCTACACCTCCCTCTATATGGCTCTAACAGCCAGCTAGCCTACACCTCCCTCTATATGGCTCTAACAGTCAGCTAGCCTCCCTCTATATGGCTCTAACAGCCAGCTAGCCTCCTTCTATATGGCTCTAACAACCAGCTAGCTACACCTCCCCTCTATATGGCTCTAACAGTCAGCTAGCCTACACCTCCCTCTAAACAGTCAGCTCTACACCTCCTCTATATGGCTCAGCCAGCTAGCCTCCCTCTATATGGCGTTTAACAGCCAGCCAGCCTCCCCTCTGGCTCTAACAGCCAGCCTCCCTCTATATGGCCTACAGTCAGCTAGCCCTCTATATGGCTCTAAAAGTCAGATAGCCTACACCTCCCTCATATGGCTAGCAGCTACACCTCCCTCTATATGGCTCTAGCAGTCAGCTCCCTCTATATGCCCAGCACAGCTCCCACACCTCTATATGGCTCTAACAGCCAGCTAGCCTACACCTCCCTCTATATGTCTCTAACAGTCAGCTAGCCTCCCTCTATATGGCTCTAACAGTCAGCTAGCCTACACCTCCTCTATATGGCTCTAACAGTCAGCTAGCCTACACCTCCCTCTATATGGCTCTAACAGTCAGCTAGCCTCCCTCTATATGGC
>NW_025752032.1:0-13646 GCF_021184085.1 Oncorhynchus gorbuscha | reverse complement strand
ATTTAAGTCATTTAGCAGACGCTCTTATCCAGAGCGACTTACAAATTGGTGCATTCACCTTATGACATCCAGTGGAACAGTCACTTTACAATAGTGCATCTAAAACTTAAGGGGGGGGTGAGAGGGATTACTATCCTATCCTAGGTATTCCTTAAAGAGGTGGGGTTTCAGGTGTCTCCGGAAGGTGGTGATTGACTCCGCTGTCCTGGCGTCGTGAGGGAGTTTGTTCCACCATTGGGGGCCAGGGCAGCGAACAGTTTTGACTGGGCTGAGCGGGAGCTGTACTTCCTCAGTGGTAGGGAGGCGAGCAGGCCAGAGGTGGATGAACGCAGTGCCCTTGTTTGGGTGTAGGGCCTGATCAGAGCCTGGAGGTACTGAGGTGCCGTTCCCCTCACAGCTCCGTAGGCAAGCACCATGGTCTTGTAGCGGATGCGAGCTTCAACTGGAAGCCAGTGGAGAGAACGGAGGAGCGGGGTGACGTGAGAGAACTTGGGAAGGTTGAACACCAGACGGGCTGCGGCGTTCTGGATGAGTTGAAGGGGTTTAATGGCACAGGCAGGGAGCCCAGCCAACAGCGAGTTGCAGTAATCCAGACGGGAGATGACAAGTGCCTGGATTAGGACCTGCGCCGCTTCCTGTGTGAGGCAGGGTCGTACTCTGCGGATGTTGTAGAGCATGAACCTACAGGAACGGGCCACCGCCTTGATGTTGGTTGAGAACGACAGGGTGTTGTCCAGGATCACGCCAAGGTTCTTGGCGCTCTGGGAGGAGGACACAATGGAGTTGTCAACCGTGATGGCGAGATCATGGAACGGGCAGTCCTTCCCCGGGAGGAAGAGCAGCTCCGTCTTGCCGAGGTTCAGCTTGAGGTGGTGATCCGTCATCCACACTGATATGTCTGCCAGACATGCAGAGATGCGATTCGCCACCTGGTCATCAGAAGGGGGAAAGGAGAAGATTAATTGTGTGTCGTCTGCATAGCAATGATAAGAGAGACCATGTGAGGTTATGACAGAGCCAAGTGACTTGGTGTATAGCGAGAATAGGAGAGGGCCAAGAACAGAGCCCTGGGGGACACCAGTGGTGAGAGCGCGTGGTGAGGAGACAGATTCTCGCCACGCCACCTGGTAGGAGCGACCTGTCAGGTAGGACGCAATCCAAGCGTGGGCCGCGCCGGAGATGCCCAACTCTGAGAGGGTGGAGAGGAGGATCTGATGGTTCACAGTATCGAAGGCAGCCGATAGATCTAGAAGGATGAGAGCAGAGGAGAGTTAGCTTTAGCAGTGCGGAGCGCCTCCGTGATACAGAGGAGAGCAGTCTCAGTTGAATGACTAGTCTTGAAACCTGACTGATTTGGATCAAGAAGGTCATTCAGAGAGAGATAGCGGGAGAGCTGGCCAAGGACGGCACGTTCAAGAGTTTTGGAGAGAAAAGAAAGAAGGGATACTGGTCTGTAATTGTTGACATCGGAGGGATCGAGTGTAGGTTTTTCAGAAGGGTGCAACTCTCGCTCTCTTGAAGACGGAAGGGACGTAGCCAGCGGTCAGGGATGAGTTGATGAGCGAGGTGAGGTAAGGGAGGAGGTCTCGGGGAAATGGTCTGGAGAAGAGAGGAGGGATAGGGTCAAGCGGGCAGGTTGTTGGGCGGCCGTCACAAGACGCGAGATTTCATCTGGAGAGAGAGGGGAGAAAGAGGTCAGAGCACAGGTAGGGCAGTGTGAGCAGAACCAGCGGTGTCGTTTGACTTAGCAAGCGAGGATCGGATGTCGTCGACCTTCTTTTCAAAATGGTTGACGAAGTCATCTGCAGAGAGGGAGGAGGGGGAGGGAGGGAGGATTCAGGAGGGAGGAGAAGGTGGCAAAGAGCTTCCTAGGGTTAGAGGCAGATGCTTGGAATTTAGCGTGGTAGAAAGTGGCTTTAGCAGCAGAGACAGAGGAGGAAAATGTAGAGGAGGGAGTGAAAGGATGCCAGGTCCGCAGGAGGCGAGTTTTCCTCCATTTCCGCTCGGCTGCCCGGAGCCCTGTTCTGTGAGCTGCAATGAGTCATCGAGCCACGGAGGGGGAGGGGAGGACCGAGCCGGCCTGGAGGATAGGGGACATAGAGAGTCAAGGGATGCAGAGAGGGAGGAGAGGAGGGTTGAGGAGGGCAGAATCAGGAGATAGGTGGGAGAAGGTTTGAGCGGAGGGAAGAGATGATAGGATGGAAGAGGAGAGAGTAGCGGGGAGAGAGAGCGAAGGTTGGGACGGCGCGATACCATCCGAGTAAGGGGCAGTGTGGGAGGTGTTGGATGAGAGCGAGAGGAAAAGGATACAAGGTAGTGGTCGGAGACTTGGAGGGGAGTTGCAATGAGGTTAGTGGAAGAACAGCATCTAGTAAAGATGAGGTTGGAGCGTATTGCCTGCCTTGTGAGTAGGGGGAAGGTGAGAGGGTGAGGTCAAAAGAGGAGAGGAGTGGAAAGAAGGAGGCAGAGAGGAAAGAGTCAAAGGTAGACGTGGGGAGGTTAAAGTCGCCCAGAACTGTGAGAGGTGAGCCGTCCTCAGGAAAGGAGCTTATCAAGGCATCAAGCTCATTGATGAACTCTCCGAGGGAACCTGGAGGGCGATAAATGATAAGGATGTTAGCTTGAAAGGGCTAGTAACTGTGACAGCATGGAATTCAAAGGAGGCGATAGGCAGATGGGTAAGGAGAAAGAGAGAATGACCACTTGGGAGAGATGAGGATCCCGGTGCCACCACCCCGCTGACCAGACGCTCTCGGGGTGTGCGAGAACACGTGGGCGGACGAAGAGAGAGCAGTAGGAGTAGCAGTGTTGTCTGTGGTGATCCATGTTTCCGTCAGTGCCAAGAAGTCGAGGACTGGAGGGAGGCATAGGCTGAGATGATCTCTGCCTTGTTGACCGCAGATTGGCAGTTCCAGAGGCTACCGGAGACCTGGAACTCCACGTGGGTCGTGCGCGCTGGGACCACCAGAGTAGGGTGGCCGCGGCCACGCGGTGTGGAACGTTTGTATGGTCTGTGCAGAGAGGAGAGAACAGGGATAAACAGACACATAGTTGACAGGCTACAGAAGAGGCTACGCTAATGCAAAGGAGATTGGAATGACAAGTGGACTACACGTCTCGAATGTTCAGAAAGTTAAGCTACGTAGCAAGAATCAGGGGTTAGAAGGGTGCAGAGGTCAGACCAGGGGTTAGAAGGTTGCAGAGGTCAAACCAGGGGTTAGAAGGGTGCTGAGGTCAGACCAGGGGTTAGAAGGTTGCAGAGGTCAGACCAGGGGTTAGAAGGGTGCTGAGGTCAGACCAGGGGTTAGAAGGGTGCAGAGGTCATACTAGTGGTTAGAAGGTTGCAGAGGTCAGACCAGTGGTTAGAAGGGTGCTGAGGGCAGACCAGGGGTTAGAAGGGTGCTGAGGGCAGACCAGGGGTTAGAAGGGTGCTGAGGGCAGACCATTTACATTACATTACATTTAAGTCATTTAGCAGACGCTCTTATCCAGAGCGACTTACAAATTGGTGCATTCACCTTATGACATCCAGTGGAACAGTCACTTTACAATAGTGCATCTAAATCTTAAAGGGGTGAGAGGATTACTTATCCTATCCTAGGTATTCCTTAAAGAGGTGGGGTTTCAGGTGTCTCCGGAAGGTGGTGATTGACTCCGCTGTCCTGACGTCGTGAGGAGTTTGTTCCACCATTGGGGGCCAGAGCAGCGAACAGTTTTGACTGGGCTGAGCGGGAGCTGTACTTCCTCAGTGGTAGGGAGGCGAGCAGGCCAGAGGTGGATGAACGCAGTGCCCTTGTTTGGGTGTAGGGCCTGATCAGAGCCTGGAGGTACTGAGGTGCCGTTCCCTCACAGCTCCGTAGGCAAGCACCATGGTCTTGTAGCGGATGCGAGCTTCAACTGGAAGCCAGTGGAGAGAACGGAGGAGCGGGGTGACGTGAGAGAACTTGGGAAGGTTGAACACCAGACGGGCTGCGGCGTTCTGGATGAGTTGAAGGGGTTTAATGGCACAGGCAGGGAGCCCAGCCAACAGCGAGTTGCAGTAATCCAGACGGAGATGACAAGTGCCTGGATTAGGACCTGCGCCGCTTCCTGTGTGAGGCAGGGTCGTACTCTGCGGATGTTGTAGAGCATGAACCTACAGGAACCAGGGGTTAGAAGGGTGCTGAGGTCAGACCAGGGGTTAGAAGGTTGCAGAGGTCAGACCAGGGGTTAGAAGGGTGCTGAGGTCATACCAGTGGTTAGAAGGGTGCAGAGGTCAGACCAGGGGTTAGAAGGGTGCTGAGGTCAGACCAGGGGTTAGAAGGGTGCTTTGGTCAGACCAGTGGTTAGAAGGGTGCTGAGGTCAGACCAGTGGCTAGAAGGGTGCAGAGGTCAGACCAGGGGTTAGAAGGGTGCAGAGGTCAGACCAGGGGTTAGAAGGGTGCTGAGGTCAGACCAGGGGTTAGAAGGGTGCTGAGGTCAGACCAGGGGTTAGAAGGGTGCAGAGGTCAGACCAGGGGTTAGAAGGGTGCAGAGGTCAGACCAGGGTGCTGACAGTGATCCAGTATTGATCCCACATGACCACCTGGTCCCAGTGGAGACAGCTCTTATTGTTTTCTCTGTCATGCACGGAGTGTGTCAGTGTGTGTGTGTGTGTGTGGTGTGGTGTGGTGTGTGTGTGCGTGTGGTGTGGTGTGTATTGTTTGTGTGTGAAGTGTGGGGTTTGTGTGTATGTGTATATGTGTGTATGTGTGGTGTGTGTGTATGTGTGTCATGTGATTAAGTGTGTATGTGTGTGTGGGTTTGTGTGTGTGTTTGTGCCTCCAACACTGTTCATTATCACACTGCTAATTACCCAGGGGAATTGTGGGTAAACAAGTAAGTTAAAGAAAGGAAAGAGGGCGAGAGGAGGAGGACTGGAGAATGGCAGAATACAGGACAGAATAAACACTGTGTGAAGGAACTAGTGAAACCTAGAGACCTCTTTAGATGGAGTGTTTAAGTCTTAAAAGGGCAATCTTCATTTTTGGCAAATATAATTTTTGTACAAGTTATCTTTTGAAAGTATTTTGGCCGTAAATCAAAAAAGCAGTACGATACTCTGAGAAAAATGGTGGAAACATGGTGTTCAGTTCTACAGTTGTCTGTATCTCTTCAGCTGCCATAAACTGTTAACATGGAGAGGTATAGAGTAGCATCCCTGCTGTTGTGTGTCCGGTCTGGTTGTCCTTTAGTGAGGATGACACCATGCTCTTCCTTTCAACTCCACAAACCTTTCATCTAGTCATCCTGTCCTGTCTCTGGATCCAACACGCACGTGCACACACACACACGCCACAAGGTCTAGGTCAGAAAACAGATGCTCTGGTATAGAGAGGAAAAGTGTGTGAGAGAGAGAGAGAGATAGATAGATAGAGAGAGAGAGGGAGAGAGAGAAGAGGAAGAGAAGAGAGACTGATAGAAGAGGCAGAGAGAGAGAGAGTGAGAGAAGAGGGAGAGTGAGAGAGAGTGAAGAGGGAGAGCGAGAGAGAGAGAAGACGAAGAGGGAGCGATAAAGAGAAGAGGGAGAGAAGAGGAAGAGAGGGAGAGAAGAGGAAGAGAAGAGAGAGAGCGAGAGACAAGGAAGAGAGAGAGAGGGAGAGAAAAAGATTAGAAGAGAGAGAAGAGAGAAGAGGAAGAGAGAGTGAGTGAGAGAAGAGAAATAGAGAGAAGGAAGAAGAGAAAGAGAAAGAGAGAGAGAGAAGAGGAAGAGAGAGAGACAGCAAAAGAGAGATATACACACAGCCATACAAAGGTTTAATGTATTTCTCCACCAAATAAACAAATAACTAACCCCCCCCCACAGACACACACACACACATGCGCACTGCTACTCCTGATCCCTATCCTGACTTTCCAAATTATAACTAAAACACCCAGGAAAATTTCCTGGTAATTAGGAAAGACCACTGCTGGCAAGCATCCACTTAAACAGCAACGGGGAGCAATGGTGGAGAAGAGTACAGTTGAGAGTTTCAGCATGTGTGAGTGTGTGTGTGCGTGCATGTATGTGTTGCCTATGTATTCATGTGTTTAATATGTCATGGAACATGTCAGCTCATAGGCATCAGCAGACTCTGGGCAGGAATTAGTGGTTGTCTCCTTGTTTATCTCTACTGAACAAAAATATAAATGCAACATGTAAAATGTTGGTTCCATGTTTCATGAGCTTAAATAAAAGATCCCAGAAATGTTAGTTTAGGCACAAAAAGTGTATGTCTCTCAAATTTTGTACACAGATGTATTTACATCCCTGTTAGTGAGCATTTCTTTGCCAAGATAATCCATCCACCTGACAGGTGTGGCATATCAAGAAGTTGATTAAACAGCATGATCATTACACAGGTGCACCTTGTACTGGGGACAATAAAAGGGCACTCTAAAATGTGCAATTGTGTCACAACACAATGCCACAGATGACTCAAGTTTTGAGGAAGCATGCAATTGGCATGCTAACTGCAGGAATGCCAGATAATTGAATGTTAATTTCTCTACCATAAGCCGCCTCCAACGTCATTTTAAAGAATTTGGCAGTAAGTCCAATCGGCTTCACAACTGCAGACCACGTGTAACCACGCCAGCTCATGACCTCTACATTCCGGCTTCTTCACCTGCGGATCATTTGAGACCAGCCACCTGGACAGCTGATGAAACTGAGGAGTATTTTTGTCTTGTTATAAAGCCCTTTTGTGGGGAAAAGGTGGCACATACAGCATCTATCTCACTTAAGTTTTCCTCCATAGTATTAACATGTAGAGGATATGATAGTTCTCCCTCCATAGTATTAACATGTAGAGGGTATGATAGTTATCCCTCCATAGTATTAACATGTAGAGGATATGATAGTTCTCCCTCCATAGTATTAACATGTAGAGGATATGATAGTTCTCCCTCCATAGTATTAACATGTAGAGGGTATGATAGTTATCCCTCCATAGTATTAACATGTATAGGATATGATAGTTCTCCTCCATAGTATTAACATGTAGAGGATATGATAGTTCTCCTCCATAGTATTAACATGTAGAGGATATGATAGTTCTCCCTCCATAGTATTAACATGTATAGGATATGATAGTTCTCCCTCCATAGTATTAACATGTAGAGGATATGATAGTTCTCCCTCAATAGTATTAACATGTATAGGATATGATAGTTCTCCCTCCATAGTATTAACATGTAGAGGATATGATAGTTCTCCCTCCATAGTATTAACATGTATAGGATATGATAGTTCTCCCTCGATAGTATTAACATGTAGAGGATATGATAGTTCTCCCTCAATAGTATTAACATGTATAGGATATGATAGTTCTCCCTCCATAGTATTAACATGTAGAGGATATGATAGTTCTCCCTCCATAGTATTAACATGTAAAGGATATGATAGTTCTCCCTCCATAGTATTAACATGTATAGGATATGATAAGTCTCCCTCCATAGTATTAACATGTAGAGGATATGATAGTTCTCCCTCAATAGTATTAACATGTAAAGTATTAAGTCTCCTCCATAGTATTAACATGTAGGATATGATAGTTCTCCTCCATAGTATTAACATGTAAAGGATATGATAGTTCTCCCTCCATAGTATTAACATGTATAGGATATGATAAGTCTCCCTCCATAGTATTAACATGTAGAGGATATGATAGTTCTCCCTCAATAGTATTAACATGTAAAGGATATGATAAGTCTCCCTCCATAGTATTAACATGTAGAGGATATGATAGTTCTCCCTCCATAGTATTAACATGTAAAGGATATGATAAGTCTCCCTCCATAGTATTAACATGTAAAGGATATGATAGTTCTCCCTCCATAGTATTAACATGTATAGGATATGATAGTTCTCCCTCCATAGTATTAACATGTAGAGGATATGATAGTTCTCCCTCAATAGTATTAACATGTATAGGATATGATAGTTCTCCCTCCATAGTATTAACATGTAGAGGATATGATAGTTCTCCCTCCATAGTATTAACATGTAGAGGATATGATAAGTCTCCCTCCATAGTATTAACATGTATAGGATATGATAGTTCTCCCTCCATAGTATTAACATGTAGAGGATATGATAGTTCTCCCTCCATAGTATTAACATGTAGAGGATATGATAGTTCTCCCTCCATAGTATTAACATGTAAAGGATATGATAAGTCTCCCTCCATAGTATTAACATGTAGAGGATATGATAGTTCTCCCTCCATAGTATTAACATGTAGAGGATATGATAGTTCTCCTCCATAGTATTAACATGTAGAGGATAACTCCCTCCATAGTATTAACATGTAAAGGATATGATAAGTCTCCCTCCATAGTATTAACATGTAGAGGATATGATAGTTCTCCTCCATAGTATTAACATGTAGAGGATATGATAGTTCTCCTCCATAGTATTAACATGTAGAGGATATGATAGTTCTCCCTCCATAGTATTAACATGTAGAGGATATGATAGTTCTCCTCAATAGTATTAACATGTAGAGGATATGATAGTTCTCCCTCCATAGTATTAACATGTAGAGGATATGATAGTTCTCCCTCCATAGTATTAACATGTATAGGATATGATAGTTCTCCTCAATAGTATTAACATGTAGAGGATATGATAGTTCTCCCTCCATAGTATTAACATGTAGAGGATATGATAGTTCTCCTCCATAGTATTAACATGTATAGGATATGATAGTTCTCCCTCAATAGTATTAACATGTATAGGATATGATAGTTCTCCCTCCATAGTATTAACATGTAGAGGATATGATAAGTCTCCCTCCATAGTATTAACATGTAGAGGATATGATAGTTCTCCCTCCATAGTATTAACATGTAAAGGATATGATAAGTCTCCCTCCATAGTATTAACATGTAGAGGATATGATAGTTCTCCCTCCATAGTATTAACATGTAGAGGATATGATAAGTCTCCCTCCATAGTATTAACATGTAGAGGATATGATAGTTCTCCCTCCATAGTATTAACATGTAAAGGATATGATAGTTCTCCCTCCATAGTATTAACATGTATAGGATATGATAGTTCTCCCTCCATAGTATTAACATGTAGAGGATATGATAGTTCTCCCTCCATAGTATTAACATGTAGAGGATATGATAGTTCTCCCTCCATAGTATTAACATGTAGAGGATATGATAGTTCTCCTCCATAGTATTAACATGTAGAGGATATGATAGTTCTCCCTCCATAGTATTAACATGTAGAGGATATGATAGTTCTCCTCCATAGTATTAACATGTAAAGGATATGATAAGTCTCCCTCCATAGTATTAACATGTAGAGGATATGATAGTTCTCCTCCATAGTATTAACATGTAGAGGATATGATAGTTCTCCTCCATAGTATTAACATGTAGAGGATATGATAGTTCTCCTCCATAGTATTAACATGTAGAGGATATGATAGTTCTCCCTCAATAGTATTAACATGTAGAGGATATGATAGTTCTCCCTCCATAGTATTAACATGTAGAGGATATGATAGTTCTCCCTCCATAGTATTAACATGTATAGGATATGATAGTTCTCCCTCAATAGTATTAACATGTAGAGGATATGATAGTTCTCCCTCCATAGTATTAACATGTAGAGGATATGATAGTTCTCCCTCCATAGTATTAACATGTATAGGATATGATAGTTCTCCCTCAATAGTATTAACATGTATAGGATATGATAGTTCTCCCTCCATAGTATTAACATGTAGAGGATATGATAAGTCTCCCTCCATAGTATTAACATGTAGAGGATATGATAGTTCTCCCTCCATAGTATTAACATGTAAAGGATATGATAAGTCTCCCTCCATAGTATTAACATGTAGAGGATATGATAGTTCTCCTCCATAGTATTAACATGTAGAGGATATGATAAGTCTCCTCCATAGTATTAACATGTAGAGGATATGATAGTTCTCCCTCCATAGTATTAACATGTAAAGGATATGATAGTTCTCCTCCATAGTATTAACATGTATAGGATATGATAGTTCTCCCTCCATAGTATTAACATGTAGAGGATATGATAGTTCTCCTCCATAGTATTAACATGTAGAGGATATGATAGTTCTCCTCCATAGTATTAACATGTAGAGGATATGATAGTTCTCCCTCCATAGTATTAACATGTAGAGGATATGATAGTTCTCCCTCCATAGTATTAACATGTAGAGGATATGATAGTTCTCCCTCCATAGTATTAACATGTAAAGGATATGATAAGTCTCCCTCCATAGTATTAACATGTATAGGATATGATAGTTCTCCCTCCATAGTATTAACATGTAGAGGATATGATAGTTCTCCCTCCATAGTATTAACATGTAGAGGATATGATAGTTCTCCCTCCATAGTATTAACATGTAGAGGATATGATAGTTCTCCCTCCATAGTATTAACATGTAGAGGATATGATAGTTCTCCCTCAATAGTATTAACATGTAGAGGATATGATAGTTCTCCCTCCATAGTATTAACATGTAGAGGATATGATAGTTCTCCTCCATAGTATTAACATGTATAGGATATGATAGTTCTCCTCAATAGTATTAACATGTAGAGGATATGATAGTTCTCCCTCCATAGTATTAACATGTAGAGGATATGATAGTTCTCCCTCCATAGTATTAACATGTATAGGATATGATAGTTCTCCCTCAATAGTATTAACATGTAGAGGATATGATAGTTCTCCCTCCATAGTATTAACATGTAGAGGATATGATAGTTCTCCCTCCATAGTATTAACATGTAAAGGATATGATAGTTCTCCCTCCATAGTATTAACATGTAGAGGATATGATAGTTCTCCTCCATAGTATTAACATGTAGAGGATATGATAAGTCTCCCTCCATAGTATTAACATGTAGAGGATATGATAGTTCTCCCTCCATAGTATTAACATGTAGAGGATATGATAAGTCTCCTCCATAGTATTAACATGTAGAGGATATGATAGTTCTCCCTCCATAGTATTAACATGTAGAGGATATGATAAGTCTCCTCCATAGTATTAACATGTAGAGGATATGATAGTTCTCCCTCCATAGTATTAACATGTAGAGGATATGATAAGTCTCCCTCCATAGTATTAACATGTAGAGGATATGATAGTTCTCCCTCCATAGTATTAACATGTAAAGGATATGATAAGTCTCCCTCCATAGTATTAACATGTAGAGGATATGATAGTTCTCCCTCCATAGTATTAACATGTAGAGGATATGATAAGTCTCCCTCCATAGTATTAACATGTAGAGGATATGATAGTTCTCCCTCCATAGTATTAACATGTAGAGGATATGATAGTTCTCCCTCCATAGTATTAACATGTAGAGGATATGATAAGTCTCCCTCCATAGTATTAACATGTAGAGGATATGATAAGTCTCCCTCCATAGTATTAACATGTAGAGGATATGATAGTTCTCCCTCAATAGTATTAACATGTATAGGATATGATAGTTCTCCTCAATAGTATTAACATGTAGAGGATATGATAGTTCTCCTCAATAGTATTAACATGTAGAGGATATGATAGTTCTCCCTCCATAGTATTAACATGTATAGGATATGATAGTTCTCCCTCAATAGTATTAACATGTAGAGGATATGATAGTTCTCCCTCCATAGTATTAACATGTAGAGGATATGATAGTTCTCCCTCCATAGTATTAACATGTAGAGGATATGATAGTTCTCCTCCAACATGTAGAGGATATGATAGTTCTCCCTCCATAGTATTAACATGTAAAGGATATGATAAGTCTCCCTCCATAGTATTAACATGTATAGGATATGATAGTTCTCCTCCATAGTATTAACATGTAGAGGATAGTTCTCCTCCATAGTATTAACATGTAGAGGATATGATAGTTCTCCCTCCATAGTATTAACATGTATAGGATATGATAGTTCTCCCTCAATAGTATTAACATGTAGAGGATATGATAGTTCTCCCTCCATAGTATTAACATGTAGAGGATATGATAGTTCTCCCTCCATAGTATTAACATGTATAGGATATGATAGTTCTCCTCCATAGTATTAACATGTAGAGGATATGATAGTTCTCCCTCCATAGTATTAACATGTAGAGGATATGATAGTTCTCCTCCATAGTATTAACATGTATAGGATATGATAGTTCTCCCTCAATAGTATTAACATGTATAGGATATGATAGTTCTCCCTCCATAGTATTAACATGTAGAGGATATGATAGTTCTCCCTCCATAGTATTAACATGTAAAGGATATGATAGTTCTCCCTCCATAGTATTAACATGTAGAGGATATGATAGTTCTCCCTCCATAGTATTAACATGTAGAGGATATGATAGTTCTCCCTCCATAGTATTAACATGTAGAGGATATGATAGTTCTCCCTCCATAGTATTAACATGTAGAGGATATGATAAGTCTCCCTCCATAGTATTAACATGTAGAGGATATGATAGTTCTCCCTCCATAGTATTAACATGTAGAGGATATGATAAGTCTCCCTCCATAGTATTAACATGTAGAGGATATGATAGTTCTCCCTCCATAGTATTAACATGTAGAGGATATGATAAGTCTCCCTCCATAGTATTAACATGTAGAGGATATGATAGTTCTCCCTCCATAGTATTAACATGTAAAGGATATGATAAGTCTCCCTCCATAGTATTAACATGTAGAGGATATGATAGTTCTCCCTCCATAGTATTAACATGTAGAGGATATGATAAGTCTCCTCCATAGTATTAACATGTAGAGGATATGATAGTTCTCCCTCCATAGTATTAACATGTAGAGGATATGATAGTTCTCCCTCCATAGTATTAACATGTAGAGGATATGATAAGTCTCCCTCCATAGTATTAACATGTAGAGGATATGATAAGTCTCCCTCCATAGTATTAACATGTAGAGGATATGATAGTTCTCCCTCAATAGTATTAACATGTATAGGATATGATAGTTCTCCTCAATAGTATTAACATGTAGAGGATATGATAGTTCTCCTCAATAGTATTAACATGTAGAGGATATGATAGTTCTCCCTCCATAGTATTAACATGTAGAGGATATGATAGTTCTCCCTCAATAGTAAAGGATATAAAGTCATGATTAACATGTATAGGATATGATAGTTCTCCCTCCATAGTATTAACATGTAGAGGATATGATAGTTCTCCTCCATAGTATTAACATGTAGAGGATATGATAGTTCTCCATAGTATTAACATGTAGAGGATATGATAAGTCATAGTATTAACATGTAGAGGATATGATAGTTCTCCTCCATAGTATTAACATGTAAAGGATATGATAAGTCTCCTCCATAGTATTAACATGTAAAGGATAGGATATATTAACATGTAGAGGATATGATAGTTCTCCTCCATAGTATTAACATGTAGAGGATATCATAGTTCTCCCTCCATAGTATTAACATGTAGAGGATATGATAAGTCTTCCATAGTATTAACATGTAGAGGATATGATAGTTCTCCCTCCATAGTATTAACATGTAGATATTAGTGATAGTTCTCCCTCCATAGTATTAACATGTAGAGGATATGATAGTTCTCCCTCCATAGTATTAACATGTAGAGGAT
>NW_025752031.1:0-13646 GCF_021184085.1 Oncorhynchus gorbuscha | reverse complement strand
TTTACTTCTGCCTGACTAAAAGCATTATTCCTGGGGGGTTGCCAGGACGGCCGCAGCGCTGGCAGTGTGCTGCTGATATTCACAGAGAGGAGAAAGCTGTTTACTTCTGCCTGACTAAAAGCATTATTCCTGGGGGTTGCTAGACGGCCGCAGCGCTGGCAGTGTGCTGCTGATATTCACAGAGAGGAGAAAAGCTGTTTTACTTCTGCCTGACTAAAGCGCATTATTCCTGGGGGTTGCTAGACGGCCGCAGCGCTGGCAGTGTGCTGCTGATATTCACAGAGAGGAGAAAAGCTGTTTTACTTCTGCCTGACTAAAAGCATTATTCTGGGGTTGCCAGGACGGCCGCAGCGCTGGCAGTGTGCTGCTGATATTCACAGAGAGGAGAAAAGCTGTTTTACTTCTGCCTGACTAAAAGCATTATTCCTGGGGGTTGCCAGGACGGCCGCAGCGCTGGCAGTGTGCTGCTGATATTCACAGAGAGAGAAAAAGCTGTTTTACTTCTGCCTGACTAAAAGCATTATTCCTGGGGGTTGCCAGGACGGCCGCAGCGCTGGCAGTGTGCTGCTGATATTCACAGAGAGGAGAAAAGCTGTTTTACTTCTGCCTGACTAAAAGCATTATTCCTGGGGGTTGCCAGGACGGCCGCAGCTGGCAGTGTGCTGCTGATATTCACAGAGAGGAGAAAAGCTGTCTTCTGCCTGACTAAAAGCATTATTCATGGAAACCAGCTGGGCAGTGTTGCTGATATTCTTTGTTTTACTTCTGCCTGACTAAAAGCATTATTCCTGGGGGTTGCCAGGATCGGCCGCAGCGCTGGCAGTGTGCTGCTGATATTCACAGAGAGGAGAAAAGCTGTTTTACTTCTGCCTGACTAAAAGCATTATTCCTGGGGGTTGCCAGGACGGCCGCAGCTGGCAGTGTGCTGCTGATATTCACAGAGAGGAGAAAAGCTGTTTTACTTCTGCCTGACTAAAAGCATTATTCCTGGGGTTGCCAGGACGACCGCAGCGCTGGCAGTGTGCTGCTGATATTCACAGAGAGGAGAAAAAGCTGTTTTTACTTCTGCCTGACTAAAAGCATTATTCCTGGGGGTTGCCAGGAGCGCTGGCAGTGTGCTGATATTCAGCGCTGGCAGTGTGCTGCTGATATTCACAGAGAGGAGAAAAGCTGTTTTACTTCTGCCTGACTAAAAGCATTATTCCTGGGGGTTGCCAGGACGGCCGCAGCGCTGGCAGTGTGCTGCTGATATTCACAGAGAGGAGAAAAGCTGTTTTACTTCTGCCTGACTAAAAGCATTATTCCTGGGGGGTTGACAGGTGCTGCTGGATATTCACAGAGCTGTTTTACTTCTGCATCTGATTAAAAGCTGGCAGTGTGCTGCTGATATTCACAGAGAGGAGAAAAGCTGTTTTACTTCTGCCTGACTAAAAGCATTATTCCTGGGGTTGCCAGGACGGCAGCAGCGCTGGCAGTGTGCTGCTGATATTCACAGAGAGGAGAAAGCTGTTTTACTTCTGCCTGACTAAAAGCATTATTCCTGGGGGTTGCCAGGACGTGCCGCAGCGCTGGCAGTGTGCTGGGTGATATTCACAGAGAGGAGAAAAGCTGTTTTACTTCTGCCTGACTAAAAGCATTATTCCTGGGGGTTGCCATCACACATATTCACAGCTGCTGCCTGCAGCATGTGCTGGCTGATATTCACAGAGAGGAGAAAAAGCTGTTTTACTTCTGCCTGACTAAAAGCATTATTCCTGGGGGTTGCCAGGACGGCCGCAGCGCTGGCAGTGTGCTGCTGATATTCACAGAGAGGAGAAAGCTGTTTTACTTCTGCCTGACTAAAAGCATTATTCCTGGGGTTGCCAGGACGGTCGCAGCGCTGGCAGTGTGCTGCTGATATTTCCATCAGAGGAGGAGAAAAGAAAAGCTGTTTTACTTCTGCCTGACTAAAAGCATTATTCCTGGGGGGTTGCTTGGACGGCTTCCGCTGGCAGTGTGCTGCTGATATTCACAGAGAGGAGAAAAGCTGTCCAACAACTGGTTCCAATATCATGGAAACCATGAGGACTTCCATCTTTAGTTTAGCTCCCAGGAGTGCATCCCAAATGACACCCTATTCCCTTCTTATTGCACTACAGATGACCAGAGCATTGGTCCCCCATAGTGCACTGGGGAACAGGATGTCTTTTAAGACCATGGCCTAACCTATTCTAGTTTCTGTTCCAACTGATGACATCACACATTCCATCTGATTAATAAATACACCAACAGCCTTCCATCTGATTAATAAATACACAACAACTGATGACATCACACATAATAACACCACAGCATTCCATCTGATTAATAAATACACAACTAACTGATGACATCACACATAATAACACCACAGCCTTCCATCTGATTAATAAATACACAACAACTGGGATGACATCACACATGAGCTCACACATGATTACACAACAACTGATGACATCACCAGGTAACAGCATGGGCTACATTACACAACATGGGTTCACATTAACACCACAGCCTTCCATCTGTTAATAAATACACAACAATGGCGATAACTTTATCACATAATAACACCACTGACCTTCCATCTGATTAATAAATACACAACAGCTGATGACATCACTCTAATAACACCACAGCATTCTCTCACAACAACTCTCATCACACACATAATAACACCACGGCCTTCCATCTGATTATTATGCTCTGATGACATCTGAGCTCCTGTGCTACCAGGTAACAACATCTCTCTCTCTTCTCTCTCTCTCTCTCTCTCTCTCTCTCTCTCTCTCTCTCTCTCTCTCTCTCTCTGATAAAGTCAGAACCTTCAGGATAAAGCTCTCTTGAATTATAAACAACGGAGTATGGGAAATATCTGGTCTACATTTGAAAACAAATACCTTACATCGAGTGCCTCTCAAACCAAAACCTAATTTCCATTTTATTTGATGGATGTGAGTTATTCTGTGCTAATGTAATTCAGTTTTCCAATGTGCTGAGGGCAGTATAAATGTTGTGGCAACGAGGGGCATTGTGGGTGTCAAATTACTAGTGGCCAGGTTCACACTCAATCACATTGTTTAGATTCTCCATATGGGGCTAATTTTCCTACAGCTCTTAAAACATTCATGAACTAATGGCTGACACAGTGTAACGTTATCAGGTTAGGTGACTAATCATTGATTATAACTGGGATCAATAAATATACACAACCCTAGCATCGGTTATCCTAAATTATAAACTGGGTGGTTCTAGGGACCTGAATGCTGATTGGCCGAATACCACGGGTATGACAAAACATGTATTTTTACTGCTCTTATTATATTGGTAACCAGTTTATAACAGCAATAACGCACCTTGGGGGTTTGTGATATATTGCCAATATACCAGCTAAGGGCTGAGTCCATATACACCACACCCGCTCGTGCCTTAATTATACTTGAAAAAAGTGTTGTCCTTGGGCTGGTAATCCTATCCACCTTGCTGTCTCTGGAACACCTATCATGTAAACTGCAATTATTTATTGTCATGGGCCTGTTAAATAAAGGAAATAAAAATGTAATTATAAAAAAATGTACACATTTGAAAGAAAAATAATTCACCATGCTTGTGAGGGGAGGAGGAGAGGAGGAGGAGGAAGAGGAGAGGAGGTGGAGGGGGGTGGGGGATGGGAGGAGGAGGAGGTGGGAGGGGGGATGGGAGGAGGAGGAGAGGAGGGGGATGGGAGCTTGGGGAGGAGGAGGGAGAGGAGGTGGGTGGGAGGTGGAGGTGGGGTGGGGTGGGAGGAGGAGGTGGAGAGGAGAAGGAGGGGTGGAGGAGGTGGAGGGGGAGGAGGGGAGGAGGTGAGAGGATGGGAGGATAGGAGCTAGAGGAGGAGGAGGAGGAGGTGGAGGGGGGGTGGGAGTGATAGGAGGAGGAGGGTAGGGAGAGGGTATCTTTAACAGGAGAGGGTAGGGTGGGAGAGAGGGAAGAGGAGAGAGAGAGCAGAGAGGATGAGGGGGAAAGGGAAGAGGGTAGCTCTAACAGATGACAAGTTAGTTAGAGGGTCTGAATATGGGTCTAGTTAACTGGAACTAACAGCAGGTTAACTCTGGTTTGACTATTTTCCACCTTGTTACATTGACTAAACATCCAGCTCTATTCGGGCTGAAGTTTCTATAATATCCCCATCGTTCATCTTTCTGCAGTGAGACCTTGATATTCTCCGGAGCAGCAGAGATGCAAAAACCTGTTGCTTATTATGAGAAGGAAATGTGATCCTCCGCTCCTCGGGGGGTTCAACAGTGAGAGAGGAGTTGTTTTCTTTGTAATGTGTCTGACTGATTACAGCAGCATAACAACATTAAAATACATTCATCCTTTTACTACGCTACATTAGGGGCGTGGCCAGCCGCTGAGCGGTTCCACTCCATTGCCTTGTTCCATAATGCATTTACATTCTTGAAATAGCGCAGATAATAATGCACGCAGCGCAACTCATCAAGTCGATGTGGCATAAAGGGTTAAGTTTTCATGCATTTTCTTTCTCACAAATTGCCCCTGATAGCAGATGCCCCTATCAGTACGGAATGAAGCTGCAGCACTTTTCCGTAATAGCAACTTCACAAATGTCAGCCGACCCGTTAAGGCATCCCAGTCTGGCGCTTTATCTGCTTGTAAATCAATCCTCACAGCCCCGGAGAGGGTATGGACAACATGTCCGCTTACAATACTTGTAGTCTAGTGTGTGAACGCAGCTGATTCAGGTCTATAATAAAGGCATTGCTTAACATTTGGAGCTGTCTAATAAACGTGACAGACCACATTCTCAGACCGGCACCGCGGTCCTTCCTGCTCTAGGTTGTTCATGGAGTTTTGCAAAACGCCCATGACAATCAAGAATTCCAATTCATCATATTGACAACCAGTCATGAGGCAATCTACTCTACACTGATAAAATGCGGCTTTTGATTCATGGTCTCATGCTTAGGATATCCGCAACAGT
This sequence comes from Oncorhynchus gorbuscha, assembly GCF_021184085.1. Lineage (NCBI taxonomy): Eukaryota > Metazoa > Chordata > Actinopteri > Salmoniformes > Salmonidae > Oncorhynchus > Oncorhynchus gorbuscha. The sequence continues at coordinate 8,647 of NW_025752031.1, read as the reverse complement.
TCTTCTAAACGGGAGAAACATGAAAAGTAGTGATCTAACAACTTTATAATATCACAATCGATGCTTTCACACAGATGGCCAATATATATATATATATATATATATATATATATAGGCCTGAATGAATTAACTAATATAAGTGACAAAACAAAATGACTAGTCAGCGCCAGAGCCAGGGGATTGTAGAGAGGGACAGCAGGCACTTAGGCCCATTAGTAGCCTTCCAGTGGGGATATAATAACGCATCGGTTGTCTCACTAGAGGAAACATAGAGGTGGCATCTGCTTTTGTGCTCAGAAAGGGAATGAGATAGCAGCTCCATTTTGGTCATACCACCGACACAGACATTATTTTAAATGTTATTCTGCAGAAGCATCGTAGTCTATAATTTGGGAATAATAGAGTATAAAGGCAGAAAGAAAATGTGTAATCACCTCTCCGTGACTGACAGTCCGTCCCTGAGGGTGTCTTCGGGGAAAGGAAGAAGTTTGTTTTGTGCTACTTTTCTGGTTCTTTCTTCCCATAACAGCTGTGGCCCACGATGGAGAGGCGGCTCCTTGGTCTACACTTCACTAGGAAAAGTCTCCAGAGACAGGATCCGAGGATTGGTCAATGTCAAACCAAAAGCCTTGTAGAAAATGTAAGGTCCGTGAAAACCATAAGTGAGCTATCACCGTGAAACAGCGATAAATCATTCATTTCAGTTTACCAGTACCAGGCATATAAACAAGAAGCAATCAAAAGTCACATGCATTTGATTGAATTGAGACATTAAAACCGTATAACGATCGCAATATGATTTCAAGGGTACTTTTTTTAAACAAATGGTCTGATAGAACAACATAAATGATTTATAAAATAGCCTATAAAATGTTGTTAAAAAGTTTCCTGTATTCATGCAATATTATTATGTATAACAGATATCACGTAACTCTGACTTCCATCACCAAGAAATGAAAATGCAATAAAAGAGAATCGGGTCGATATGATAAATACCGTGAGAGCGGCTCCATCTCGACGCTCTCAACATTCACTCCAAAACGGTCCGTTTGAATGGACGCGCAAACGGTCCTGGAAGGGAGCAAATGTATGCGCACGCAGTATTGCGTCCTGCGTCAATATGAAATCAAAATATTAGCAATCTAGTACACCCAAAATGTATGAAAATGTCGTCTAATATTTCTTCAGTGTACTTTATTTCAAATGTATGCATTTTTGTTGTGCAATTTCAAAGGAAGAGCTGATGAAAATTCCAAAGGCCATGTGTAGTCTCAGGCTGATGAGATCCATTTCCATTAAAACATCTGGATGATCTAATTATTGGGATCTGCTCTTGCCGACAGGACAATATCCACCTACCGGTGATGCTGCGATACAAACTATATTTATTCAAAAAACGATTTGAGCCTATAATCATCCCATATGTGTAATAACACAGTTATGTTCTCTGTCAGGACTTGGAAGCGAGGACGTTTGAATATGTAATAATAAAAATATCATTTCCTGCAGATGCAAGGCCCTTCTTCTCTCTCTGTCTCTCTCTGTCTCTCTCTTTATGTCTCTCCCTTCCATATCTCTCTCTATGTCTCACTCTTCCCCATCTCTCTCACTCTGTCTCTCTCTTCCCCATCTCTCACTCTGTCTCTCTCTTCCTCACATCTTCTCTGTCTCTCTCTCTTCCCCATCTCTCTCTGTTCCCTCTCTTCCCATCTCTTCTGTCTCTCTCTTCCCATCTCTCTCTATGTCTCTCTTCCATATCTCTCATGCTCCCCTCTCTTCCCTCACTCTCTCTATGTCTCTCTCTTCCATATCTCGCTATGCCCTCTTCCTTCCTCTCTCACTCTGTCTCTCTCTTCCCCATCTCTATGGTTCCCTCTCTTTCATTCTTCTGCCATGTCTCTTTTTCTAGTGTCTCCTTCTCTCTGTCTCTCTGTCTCTCATGTCTCACTTTCCCTCTCTCACTCTCTCACTCTTCCCCATCTCTATGTCTCTCTCTTCCCCATCTCTCTCCGTCTCTCTCTTCCTCTCTCTCTCTATGTCTCTCTTCCATATCTCTATGCCTCTCTCTTCCTCTCTATACGTCTCTCTCTGTCTCTCTATGTCTCACTCTTCCCTCTCTCACTCTGTCTCTCTTCCCATCTCTCTATGTCTCTCTTTCATGTCTCTCTCTATGTCTCTCTTCTCTCTCTATGTCTCTCTCTCTCTCTATGTCTCTGCTATGTCTGTTCCCTCACTCTTCTTATTTCTAGAATGCATCAGCTAAACTGTATGTATTTTCGCCGAACCTCTGCTCACGTTCGCCACCTGTGAAATCTCGCCGAACCTCTGCTCACGTTCTCTCGCCACCTGTGAAATTCAAACCTCTGCTCACGTTCTCGCCACCTGTGAAATCTCGCTGAACCTCTGCTCACGTTCCCCACCTGTGAAATCTCGCCGAAACTCTGCTCACGTCGCCACCTGTGAAATCTCGCCGAACCTCTGCTCACGTTCCCACCTGTGAAATCTCGCTGAACCTCTGCTCACGTCACCACCTGTGAAATCTCGCCGAAACTCTGCTCACGTTCGCCACCTGTGAAATCTCGATGAACCTCTGCTCACGTTCGCCACCTGTGAAATCTCGCCGAACCTCTGCTCACGTTCGCCACCTGTGAAATCTCGCTGAACCTCTGCTCACGTTCCCACCTGTGAAATCTCGCCGAACCTCTGCTCACGTTCGCCACCTGTGAAATCTCGCCGAACCTCTCTGCTCACGTTCGCCACCTGTGAAATCTCGGCTTCGAACCCTGCTCACGTTCGCCACCTGTGAAATCTCGCCTGAACCTCTGCTCACGTTCGCCACCTGTGAAATCTCGCGAACCTCTGCTCACGTTCGCCACTCCAAATCCGCCGAACTCCTGCTCACGTCGCCACCTGTGAAATCTCGCCGAACCTCTGCTCACGTTCGCCACCTGTGAAATTCGCCGAACCTCTGCTCACGTTCACCTGTGAAAATCTCGCTGAACCCTGCTCATTGCCCCTAATGAAATCTCGCCGAACCTCTGCTCACGTTCGCCACCTGTGAAATCTCGCTGAACCTCTGCTCACGTTCGCCACCTGTGAAATCTCGCTGAACCTCTGCTCACGTTCGCCACCTGTGAAATCTCGCTTGCTGCTGGAGACAGATGGGGGCAGTTCCAGAGTCGTTACATTGTGTCTATACCAGTTAATTAGTTGTTACATTGTGTCTATACCAGTTAATTAGTTGTTACATTGTGTCTATACCCGTTAATTAGTTGTTACATTGTGTCTATACCAGTTAATTAGTTGTTACATTGTGTCTATACCAGTTAATTAGTTGTTACATTGTGTCTATACCAGTTAATTAGTTGTTACATTGTGTCTATACCAGTTAATTAGTTGTTACATTGTGTCTATACCAGTTAATTAGTTGTTACATTGTGTCTATACCAGTTAATTAGTTGTTACATTGCGTCTATACCAGTTAATTAGTTGTTACATTGTGTCTATACACGTTAATTAGTTGTTACATTGTGTCTATACCCGTTAATTAGTTGTTACATTGTGTCTATTCCAGTTAATTAGTTGTTACATTGTGTCTATACCCGTTAATTAGTTGTTACATTGTGTCTATACCAGTTAATTAGTTGTTACATTGTGTCTATACCTGTTAATTAGTTGTTACATTGTGTCTATAACAACAGTTAGTTGTTACATTGTGTCTATACCAGTTAATTAGTTGTTACATTGTGTCTATACCCGTTAATTAGTTGTTACATTGTGTCTATACCAGTTAATTAGTTGTTACATTGTGTCTATACCCGTTAATTAGTTGTTACATTGTGTCTATACCAGTTAATTAGTTGTTACATTGTGTCTATACCCGTTAATTAGTTGTTACATTGTGTCTATACCAGTTAATTAGTTGTTACATTGTGTCTATACCCGTTAATTAGTTGTTACATTGTGTCTATACCAGTTAATTAGTTGTTACATTGTGTCTATACCCGTTAATTAGTTGTTACATTGTGTCTATACCAGTTAATTAGTTGTTACATTGTGTCTATACCCGTTAATTAGTTGTTACATTGTGTCTATACCAGTTAATTAGTTGTTACATTGTGTCTATACCAGTTAATTAGTTGTTACATTGTGTCTATACCAGTTAATTAGTTGTTACATTGTGTCTATACCCAGTTAATTAGTTGTTACATTGTGTCTATACCAGTTAATTAGTTGTTACATTGTGTCTATACCAGTTAATTAGTTGTTACATTGTGTCTATACCAATTAGTTGTTACATTGTGTCTATACCAGTTGTTACATTGTGTCTATACCCGTTAATTAGTTGTTACATTGTGTCTATATCAGTTAATTAGTTGTTACATTGTGTCTATACCAGTTAATTCGTTGTTACATTGTGTCTATACCCGTTAATTAGTTGTTACATTGTGTCTATACCAGTTAATTAGTTGTTACATTGTGTCTATACCCGTTAATTAGTTGTTACATTGTGTCTATACCAGTTAATTAGTTGTTACATTGTGTCTATTCCAGTTAATTAGTTGTTACATTGTGTCTATACCCGTTAATTAGTTGTTACATTGTGTCTATACCAGTTAATTAGTTGTTACATTGTGTCTATACCCGTTAATTCTATGTGGATAACTGCTTACAGAGCATCCCATCCACGGCTGAAGCGAAATCACTCCTTGATAAAGTACGAATCTCCTGTCCAAAGGGGATTTGAGGTCCGACAGTGGGCTAGTAACAGAGCAGAGGTTATCCAGCACCTCCCGCCACAAGCTAGGTCCAGTAGCAGTGAACTATGGCTAATGCAGTTTGGTGCTAACCCAGAAGAGCCCACTCTAGGACTGAGGTGGAGCTGCATACCGGATACCCTGGGGTATAAGCACCGCTCATCCCTGAGTACCGAAACCCCACTCTGCGCACCATCTATCGGACCTGGCCAGTCAATACGATCCCCTTGGGTATATCCTGCCATACACAACACGGGCCAAAGTCTTAGTCCAGGACCTGTGGCAGACCAAGAGGACTGGGATGAACCAATCCACCCGGCTGACCTAGTGGAACGATGGATCTGTTGGGAAACTGAGTTAACAGAGCTCTCTGATGTCCAAATGCCAAGATGTTATGTACCATCCTGTGTTGACCAACCGGGATCATGCCTGGAACTGCATGTTCTGTGACGCTCGGAGCGAGCCTATGGGGCGGTTTCCTATCTTAGAGTGGGAGGATAAGGCAGGCCACACCCATGTCTCCTTTGTCATGGCCAGGTCCAGGGTCGCACCTAAGAAGCAGTTGTCAATGCCTAGGCTGGAACTCAGTGCTGCCCTTTCCGAGCCCAGTTGGCTTCTACCTTGCGAGCCGAGCTCACCTTGCCAATCCAAAGGGTCATCTACTGGAGTGATTCGACCACTGTATTGACCTGGCTCAAGTCGGAGTCCTGCAGGTATAAGGTGTTCGTCGGAACTCGCATTGCGGAAATCCAAGACCTAACAGAAGTCCAGGACTGGAGGTATGTTGGTAGCATAAACAATCCTGCTGATTACATTACTAGAGGTAAAACCCTTAAGGAATTGGCTAAACCCCATCGCTGGAGCTTGGGACCACCATTCTTGTCCCAACCAGAGAACTAGTGGCTGACAGCCCCCAGGCGTGCGGCCCCTCCGCAACCAACTGAAACTCATGAGTTAAGGAAGTCCGCCCAATGCTACAGCATTTCTACGGAACCAACAACGGCTCTCCCTGACCTAACACAATCCCAAACACTGCCGGATCTGATCACAGCCACAAACCAGACCTCAGATGGGGTGGCTTCTATACCTACTCTCCCTCGCGGCAGAGACACTACTCCTCAAGCAAGCACAAGCAGTTAGCTTCCCTGAGGAGTTAAAAGCTCTGAAAGCCGGTAGGGAAGTGGTTAAGGACAGCCGTCTTCTCTCTCTTGCCCCAGAATATGATCCAATCCTTGGAGTGATCAGAGTCGGAGGGAGGCTGCGCCAAGCAGAGGTTTTGGACCCAGATGCTATCCACCCAATTATCCTTGACTCCAGACACCCTCTTACCAGGCTCCTCATCAAGAGTTATGATGAGCGGCTTCTCCACCCAGGGCCAGAGAGGGATCTATGGGGAGATGAGGCGGAAGTACTGGATAATTGGAGGACGAGGAGCCATTCATAAGCACCAATACGCCTGCGTAGAATGTCAGAGATGGCGGGCCGGAGCTACGGTGCCCAAAATGGCAGATTTACCCCCTGCTCGCTTGCGCCTCCTTAAACCACCCTTCTGGTCAACAGGAGTAGATTGCTTTGGCCCCTTGATGATCAAGTTAGGTCGTCGTGTGGAAAAGCGCTGGGGCATTCTATTCAAGTGTTTGACAACCAGATGTGTCCACCTGGACCTACTGGAGAGTTTGATACGGAAGCCTTCCTCATGGCCCTACGGCGGTTTATCTCCCGACGGGGAAACCCTACGAGATCCTGGCTGACAGAGGTACGAACTTCAAGGCAGGAGAAGCCAGGTTGGAGGAAGCCTTCCAAGCCATGGAACCCAGCCTCCAGGATCAGCTGATGGACCAACAAATCTCATTCAAATTTAACCCTCCAGGCGCTCCTCATTTTGGAGGAACATGGGAGCGAGAGATCAAATCTGTAAAGACGGCCTTACGAGTCGTACTAGGGGACCAAACTGTCACTGAAACTGTCTTGAGGACTGTCCTGATAGAGGTGGAAGGGATTCTGAACTCCAAACCCTTGGGATATCTCTCTGCAGACATCGCTGACCCCGATCCGGTTACACCGAATATGCTCTTGATGGGACGCCGAGATGCGTCACTTCCTCAAGCCATGTATGCTGATACCAACCTCGTAGGCAGACGCCGGTGGCGACACAGCCAAATCTTAGCTGACCATTTTTGGGCCCGATTCATTCGGGATTACCTACCAAGTCTACAGCACAGAGGGAAATGGCGGAGAGAAATGGCCAGCCTGGAAACTGGCCAAGTAGTAATGATGGTGGACCCTCAGCTGCCTCGAGCCTCCTGGCCGGTGGGCCGTATAACTAAGACCATGCCTGGGACCGACGGTCGTGTTAGATCAGTGGAAATCCAGGTGAAGAACCGGACATATATCCGGCCAGTTGCCCGACTGATTCCTCTCCCTGAGATGACGGGGAGCAATGAGCCTTTTTTGAGGAATGTGGAAATTAACAAATTTCCGGGGTGGCTGTAGAAAAGGCCCATGGAGTTGGTGGAATACTCCTTTAATTCATTGCCATTTACTCAGCTGGGCCAGGGGCGCTTTAATTAGGTCAGGTGGAAATGTCCGACAGATCTCAACTCCATAAAAGGAGGAAATTGCCATCGCCTGATCTCGCTGCTTTCTCTTCCTTAACTCCATCTGATCCAGAAGTTCTGTGCGTCCATGAATCCACGTAAGTCCACCGACTCTTACCTTTCATCTGAATGATCTGTGGTGATCGAGAGAGTGAGACATTCAGTTATTGTATAGTTATCACCGCGGAGCGCGGCTTGGAGCGCGGCTTGGAGCGCGGCTTGGAGTGTGGCTTGGAGCGCAAGCTTCAAACATATTGTGTAATGTGAATTGTCAATGATCACGGCCCTACAGATCCTCATAGGCCAATTACACAATCGATATGGTTCATGTGTATTGAAATTAATTATATGTACACATGAAGACTATTGAAAGCGTGAAATAAGAAACGTCATTGTTTGCTAACTGATTGACTTTGATCATGGGGATTATAGATTGTATAACCATTCACTGTTTGTATTCTTTCATGATTTATGATAATTAGTTATGAGCCTAAATGACTCGTGTGGATGATTACTATTGACTTCTTAATGAACTGGACTGTTGAATTCCTTAACTTATGTTAATAATGACTGATATGATTTGATCTTTGATTATGAATTTGATTGTATACATGTTATTTGTTTCCTTTTGTATGCAGCACAGACTACTCAGTAAATATACCACTTTATAAGTTAAAGGAATTCCTGCCTCAGTCTCATACATTCCTCTGTCACCTGACACGTGACCACCTGTTCACCTTCACTGTCAGTCATCCTACCTGTCCAGCAACCCACACAGATTCCACTAATCTTTTAATATATTGTTTTTAACAGTTAATATATTGTTTTTAACAGTTAATATATTGTTTTTAACAGTTAATATATTGTTTTTAACAGTTAATATATTGTTTTTAACAGTTAATATATTGTTTTTTAACAGTTAATATATTGTTTTTAACAGTTAATATATTGTTTTTAACAGTTAATATATAGTTTAACAGTTAATATATTGTGTTTAACAGTTAATATATTGTTTTTAACAGTTAATATATTGTTTTTAACAGTTAATATATTGTTTTTTACCCGTTAATATTTTGCTTTTTTCCATCGGCTCCACAACCAAACAGTGTGATGTTCTAAAGACTGAAGGCAACAATAACATTTACATTTACATTTAAGTCATTTAGCAGACGCTCTTATCCAGAGCGACTTACAAATTGGTGCATTCACCTTATGACATCCAGTAGAACAGTCACTTTACAATAGTGCATCTAAATCTTAAAGGGGGGGGGATTACTTATCCTATCCTAGGTA